>NC_135858.1:28494691-28504691 GCF_031162955.1 Sander vitreus
AATCATTTCTCTCTATTATTTTGATGTGTTTCTTACAGTTTATTGTAATATACTGCAAACCGCTATGGCAATATTGTTAATTTGTTGGACAGTGATACAGATAAATCACACTGGGAAAAAAAAGGCAACTAGGTGGAAAGAGAGAGTGGGGGGGGTAAATAATAAAGGAGTGATATACAGCTCAACAGTGTGGTCCTGGAAGTGAAAATCCCATTCACTTTCTCCATAAGGATTTTGAGTATTAGCCATAATGTCTAAACCATCCAAGGTAGACTGACCACGAATTACGAGATTGTGAAAGGATGGTTTATGGGCCCTGTAGAAGCCACAAATTCATATGAAATCTACCTTGTTTTAAGAAAAAACATGTTTTATTCGTGATGTCATAGAGAAGTACTTCACTACCCACAATCAAAAGCGTAAAAGAGCGATATATCTGATTTGTGGAGCTCGCTGTTACTATGGAAATGTCTACCTTACCCACAAATCTGTGAACGGCTACAACGAGCTGCTACCACTGAAGCCTCAGCCCATTCTGAGCAAGGAAAAAAATAAAAAAAAACCTGGAATGAAGAAAAACCATTCCGGAACCAGAGCCGTTCAAACGGTGGGCGGTCACTGTTGATCTGCATGTGACTTTAACCTTTTGTTTAGTTAGTCTTGCATCGACTTATTGCTCGAGATTCTCGCTGTGGCCAGAAAAAGAAAAACAGCCTGCGGTCTATTTTTCCTTTTTTTTTTTCCCTTCTGTTCACTGACCCACCTGCACCCCCGCTGGGACTTCCCAGCGTGACCGCGGCCACGGCTTGAACACACTGCTGAGGGAGATAGAGGTTCAAAGATAACCATCTACATGCTGTGGACTGCCCGGTATGTGGGAAGCACAAAATTAAAGCAGCTTGAAATTTCCAATAATACCTTAACCTGGTCGATTTAGGATTTCTTCCTTTTCTTTCTTTTTTTCCATCACAGCAAAGGCCTGAGGGAGAAGTTATAATGGGGGATGAAAGAGAGAGAGAGCGAGAGATATGCTAATACCTGAGAGATGTCCAGTTATGCTGAAGAGGCCCTGTCTCCTTAAACTTATGTCAGTGTACAACTTATTTGGAGTGGCAAATACATTTTGTAGAAAATGGATTATCTTTGTTATGACATAAGGAGAGAATATTACCTGTCAACACATTTAATTCAGGTATTTATGGTTCTGGTTAAATATTAGGGTCAATGCTGACTTGAAGCAGGAGATGGGCATTCGCTTTTTCAGTATTCAATGTTTTTCAAAATAATATATTTCTCCCTTGATTTTAACTAATTGCTGACTGGGAAAGAAAAGTGAATGTGAAGTACAGGCAATTATTTTTCCTATCAAACTTATTTGCAAATAGAAAACAATACAGTACAGTAAGAAGATACGGAATACAAGAACATGTAATGGGAGTGACGATGAGCAACAGAGAGGGATAATAAGGAGACGAGAAATGTTAAGGAAATATGAATATATTAAGGAAAGAGTGGGAGGAGGCAAGTGGTGAAGGGGAAAGCACAAGTGGCGACACCAGAAAAGCAAAGAGAACCAGTAAAGAGAAGGCAGTTTGGCCTCTGCCAGTCTGATCCAGTTGTAAATATGTTTCCTATCCTGAGGTATCGTGAGGATCCTAAATATTGAAAGCTCGTTCTCACAGCAGTAGGAGAGAGAATGAGCCATAGGAGACAAGCTCAAAAAGATATTTCCACCTGCAGTAGGGTCGGCTGGATTCATTTGGTCCGTTTTTGGCATTCATGACATTTTTTGAAAAGATAATAATGACATCAGTATGTGTCTTAGAACTGTCTCGAACCCCAGAATGGAAGGTCGATGAGAAAAGCTGATTGTGTGTGTGCGTGTCTGTCAGACGGTTCTTGATCTCACGGTGCTAACACATTACATCCTGTCCCTGTGTACATCACTTCCTGTCACAAAGCAGAGGGAAAGCTGTGCATCAAATCAGAGAAGAGGCTGTGTGTGTATGTGTGGAGCGGGATTAGGGTACGTCTCTGATAAATCATGTTGTAGGTGTGTGTGTTTTAAAGATATGTGAGTTTTTTGTAATTAAAAATTTCTTGGAAATGCGCACGCGCGCACACACACACACTGCGGTATAGGTCATAAACCCAACCCCCTCAATGTTAGCAGATGGGACAAATACATTTTTCCTAAGATGGTTTCTGTCATTTTAGGTAGTACTTATGACGCTGATGTTTGTTCAAGTGTTCATTTTTCTGATAAGTTAGTTTTTTATTTATTATTTGATGCTATAAAAACAGGGTGAAACGTCACAATTGAGAGTTGCGATTGACTCGGGATTGGTCGGGCGGGTGCATAGGCGGGACTTTGACACCGCGGCTCCACCGCCCAATCACTACTGCTCAAACTCCAGGCTCCAAAATTACAAGGTTGCGGCGCCCTTATCTGGGATATTATGGGCTTCACTTTTGTGCAGTGGGACAGTCTATGATTGTAATTGAAAACTTAAAGGGGCGCTATGCAGTTTTGGCAATTTCTTCGCTTTTTGCTCGCTTTTTGCTCGCTTTTTGCTCACATGTTTCTCTATAAAGCTCCCCCTACAGCTTTGGAATAGATATTTGGCAACACTCGTAAAAATTAATTGCCGACTCTCCCCCCTCCCATCTTCTCCTTCTGGTCATGTGCATTTGTTTTCAAAGAAGCCGGCGAACGCACGGAGCCATGTCCACTGAGGTTTTTCACGAAATATTACCCTTCTCTCCCCGGGTCCGTAACATTATTCTTTTTTCCTACAAACGCCTTAGAACGCTGTCAGAGCAGAAGCAACTTGCCTTGCAGAAGCTCTGTGACAGATAAAGTTTCTGATCAAAGATACTCACAAGTGCAATAGCAAGAACGCCAGGTCAGCATCGGATTTGCAGGCCTCTGTTTGTCTCAGTTCCCGCCGTTCTGAAAACGCAGGTCCGATGCGTGTCTGACTCCTCGCCGCAGTCTGCCGTTTCCTCTTTCTCTGTTCCTCCGACAATGCTTTCCTAGCTTTCTGCTTCTTTTTTTGCCGGCTCAGCCATGACGATAGTGTAGAAAAACTCAGAAACCTCAGAACTTTGTTCTTATAGCTAGCCGGTTCCTGTATGCGTGCAGTGCCGTGAAGCAATTCGGTACATCGTGAGACCTGATATCACGTGATACTTCCTGACGTTGAGGCCGGCGGCCTGGTGGCCCAAAGTTGCAAGGGTGGTTTTTCCGCTCACTGGCGCTAGGGGGGGAGCGAGACGACCACCATTCAACCCAAAAAAAGTCACATAACCATTCTAATGACTCCGAAGCTGTTCAGTTTAGGTAAATTAAGCTAAAAAAACCCGCATAGTTCCCCCTTAAGAAAACTTTAAAAGGTAACGCCGTTATTTTCTCATTTAGCACAACATACCAACTCGTCATCTGTCCTCGTCTACCTCACCTCTCTCATGTATCTAAATAGCTCTCATCTGTTTCATGCTCTTTTTGTCGCCCGCTTGTTCTTTTTCTCCCTCCACTCATCCTCTTCAAATGTCTCTCACTGACAGGCGCCATCAAGCAGGCCTTCATTAAGCACTAATCAACAATACGGCAAACTCACAATCACCCTGGCAACTCGTTACCGCCTAGACCCGCCGCCCTGGAAACAAACGATCAACACTCTGGGGTTCTCATTATTGTTAGCATCATTGATAGATTGTGATTTATTATTTTTTTTTTCCATTCAAGCTTCCTGAGCCTCTCCGGCAGTTATTTGCGGCGTTGCGGTGCTAATGAGGGTGACGTGTGGATGTCAAGATGGATGCAATCAGCTTGTTGTTGAGGTCACATCTCAGGAACATGAGTGGGTTTGGCGCAGCGTGAATGACCGTTAATTCCGCTTAAAAGGCTGTGATTCCGCGTCTTCATTAAGTACTCTTTGTCGGTATTGTTGTTGTTGAAAAGGAACAAAAAGTTTTCACTTTGAATTCCTGTGTGTTCCTTTATGTCTGCTTAACAAACGCTGCGGTTGTGTTCCATTCACAAGAGGAAGATAATCTTTTTTTTGGAAGAAACATTTTGATCTGATCTGAGAATAACTAGATTTCAATGCAAATTAATGTCTCTCACTTCATTGATCACAAAACATTTGCGACAATTATGATGCAGGGAGGGATAAAGGCATCTTCTCCTTTGGTAATATGATTGGGAAACTGCTTAAAAACAAAGTTGGTGAGAATCTAGAGCAAGAGGGCAGAGAGAGAATTAATGAAAGGAGTCAGAAATAGCGATGAGTAGCACGTAAGCATTCTGAGTGACAGTGAGAGCTCGTCAGATTAGACCGCCTCACTGAACGTGATTGAACGGGATGTTGTCTGAATGGAATGGAAAGCTTGTACGACAGTGTGTATGATGTTGCGGCTCTATCATCATAACGAGGCAATGGTCCATTTGCTAATGTCTGAAAATATATGATCTAGTTCAGGGGCCTGCAAACCTACGGCTCCAGGAGCTACTGGAGAATGTAAGGTTCCTAAAGAAATCCTTACATTCCCCATTTACATAACATTTCAGTCAACTGCAATGTGCATCATAGCCTACTTATGTCTATGCCCCTGCACCTTATCCTCTAAATTTTGCCGAACCTCAATAGCAGTCTTGAGTTTCGAAAGTTTAGCTATGGATTCCAAATCCATTGAAAGCCATATTGACATGAAAAGTATTCAGCTGCGAATGAGAGAAAGAGAGCGATTTCCAAACTGCTGCAGAAAGCAGAGCAAATGAACTTGAAGACAGGACAATAAAATGGTAACAAAACATAACTAAATGAATGAATGCTCATTTATAACTATAAGTAATCTTGATAGGCTAATTTAGACAAAATAGGCTGTTACCTTCAAGGCTCAAATATGTTTTGCAGCTCCAGATAGATTTTTAAATTTGTTTTTATCATGGCTAAAAATGGCTCCTTAAAACCTAAAACGATTATATGGTGTGCAGCAACAGATGCACAATTCGACACAACTAACATGTTTCACACTGGATTCAGCATAAGAGGAGGATGAGAGGCTGTGTTTAGTATTTCACAAGAGAACAACAATGTTACAACAGAACTCAGGCCCTGAGCATATAGTATTTTAAGAATGGAATGAAATCACAATGTCCAGTGCTTATAATGTTATATTATAATGTTACAATATCAATTCCATCTAGTGTTTTAGGTTTTGAATTATAAGCTGTGCGATAAGCAGCGGTGACACTTTATAATAACCATCACTAATAAATGGTAAGTTGATAGTTAATTCAACTTTAGTTAATAGTTATTTTACTGTTAACAAACAATGAAGTGATGCTTCATAATGTTTACTAATTATTAGTAATGTTATGATATAATTAGTTAAGTGTCATATAAAACAAGTAGGGTTACACTTTACTTGAAGGTATCTACATAAGAGTGACATGACACTGTCATGAATGTGTCATAAACATTATAAACAAGTCATAAAGGTTTATGACATATTGCTTCTTTTAGTAAGTGTGATTCGGTTTTTGTCATGACAAGTTATGTTTAGGATTAGGGTTAGAGTTAGAGTTAGGGTTCATGTGTCATGACAGTGTCATGTGTTCATGACAGTGTCATGTCACTCTTATGTAGATACCTTCAAGTAAAGTGTTACCACAAGTAGCTTATAAATGTAGATAGTCAAAACTTTGTCAGTGGTTGACTATCGTTTTTTAAACCATCTATAAACATTATTTGGCTGGCTATTATAAAGTTGCAAGTAATGCTTATAATAAGTAGTGCAAGGTTAATAAGTGGTTAATAAAGCATCAAATAGCATTCATTTGGCTAAATTAAATCTCGTTTTGGTGATCTCTAAAAGAGATGATTTTTGGATTATTAGTGCACTGATAATAGTCTAAATAATGTTAATAGATGTTTTACAAAGTATTCATTAACCATAAACAAGGTGATTATAATCATCAGTTGCAACTTTAACCCTTGTGTGGTGTTCATATTTTTGTTACATATTGTTCCCGGGTCTGGTTGACCCACCACATTATTAGGCTTTTAAATCAATACAGCCATAACAATTTATGTAAAAATACTTAACATATGTTTACTTTAGCTCAGTTACCAATTATATATACATCAGTTATGGTTCATATTTACCATTTACCCCTGTGAGATCACATGTATAATCATATAATAATTTGTAGTTTTTGTGAGAAAACAAGGAAATTCAATTATAAAACAGGTAAAAAAAATAGAAACAAGATTTTTGATCATTATTGGTGCTTATTTCTTAGAACTTAATCAGAACAGGTGAAAATGCTTGAAATGTAACAAGTTTGTAACTTTGTGTGGGAATAGCAGGTGCAGAAAGACAACATTGTTTCATAGCACCTACAATTAAATATACTCGGGTCCAGTAGACTCGAACACCTCATATGTAATAGTTATGTGTAGGGGGGGTGTACCGTGTGCAGTCATTGAAAATAAGTTTTTTTTTTATGTTCTTCACAGAAAATGAGCCAAAGCCAATGAGTTTGGGTTAGAAGAAATAATAAATAGTATAACTGTTCTTTTAGCAAACATTGGAAATGGGTCCCACAGACCCGAACCCCATACAAGGGTTAAAGTAGCATTCCTATAATGTTTATTGAGGGTTTAAAAATAATTTGGTAAATATTATTAATTATCATTTCATTATTGAACAGTAAAATAACTTAAAGGGATACTTCACCGATTTAGCATTTAGCTTTGTATCAGTAGAAACCCGGTAGTATTTTTGAATGACCGTGCTTCTCTCCCTCATGTCCCCCTGTGAGGGGAGATCTTTTTATTGTGGGTCTGGAAAAAGCCTCTTATGATGCAAAAATTGTCATTTTGTGTCATAAGAGGCTTTTTTTCCCAGAAGCTATGGAGTACAGTCCAACTTCCACATATTTCAAACCCGCCCATAGGGGGTTGGACTCCGGCATTCTCCGAAATTCCACGAAACAAAATGAGTGTCAGCCATCTTGAATCCTCGCGTAGTTTTAGTGGCTTCTCAGCATCAAAACTTTAGATAGATAGATTTATTCATCCCGAAGGAAATTTTAGAACAACAATTATGTGCATTCAAACTACCGCACACGTGTACCAACAGGATACACTGGTACAGATCGGAGATATGCAGGACACTTTATTACAGACGGAATACTCAACACAGCTTCGCCCGCCTGCTATGGAGACCAGCGGTGCTGATCGAAGCCTCTGGCCGGTAAAGGGACATCATCAGCGGCGGACGTTGAGCGAGTTTGCGGGTGGAAAACTAATGTTAGCCGGCCATCTGTTCCATCAATCCTGCTTGCAAGTGTCCGCTCATTAGACAACAAACTGAACTACATCCAACTTCAACGAAACTCCCAACGCGAGTTCAGAGAGTGCTGTGTTTTTGTTGTTGTGGAAACAATTGCTATGGACTATGCAGCTACCGCTCTGTCGCCGGGCAAGCCTAGTAAGAGGTGAGCTGTGTTAACACGGACTGCCTGCCGCATAAATGGGGGTGCTTGTATCCAACTAACTGCTAACTGCTGGTGGAGTTTGTGACTGTTAAATGCCGACCATTCTACATTACACGCAAATTTGTACCAAGCGCTAATGCTAGTAGCTAGCTATGTGTTAGCTGAACCTTACGGAGCATATCATGTGTACTAAATGTAGTCTGTTTCATATGTCGTTTTTATATAATGTCGTTTTCATATATTTTAATTGTGTAACCAATTGAGCCACGGTGAAACGTTGTTTCGTGTATATGGTTGAAATGACAATAAAACAGACTAAAGTTGAGTTGACTGTCTCACTGTCTGTCTGTAACGGTAGGCGTGGCTTGGGGGTAGACGCTAAAGCAGCGAAGCAAGTGCATTCTGGGATTTGGTGTCTTTCATCCACATGAGCCAAAAACACATTTTCTGGCTTTTCTCGGCCTAGAAGCCACCAATTTCTAAAACAAATTCACATTTCTACTACATAAGTGACCCAATTTAAAGATATATTCATCTTTCCAACGGTGAAATATCCCTTTAACTTATGTTTAATTAACTACCAATTTACCATTTATTAGTGATATTATTATTATTAGTAGTAGTATTATCATAAACTGTTACATAAACAGACTTTATATTATAGACCTGTATATACTTTGGAAAACAAGAACATATATGACTTACAGAATAAAGTACAGATGCACGTGTGCGCATCGTTAGCCCACCCTCCCCTGACGACATTAAATCTCCTTACAGTCCAGCGCGTTTCATCCCAGATGTTGTAAAGTGTCAAAGATAGCCCACTGTACCCTTTGATCACACAGCGAGGCCTCGTCTCTGTCAGAAGATCTCTAATATATTCTGGAGTGGAGCCTCGCCTCTGTCACAGCATCTCTGCTCCTCTAGATTGAAAGGAGATTGTTTCTTTCACTTTCAATTCACTCAAACTGAAAGACAGTCAGAGAGCCAATGACCCAGCTAGAGAAATTGCAAAGACCATTCAGCAAAGAGGTTTTCAGACCACTGGACTGCCTTTGGTTCACATCCCCACAGAGGCTGGAAAATGGCTGTGAAATGACCAGAACAATGGCTGTTGATGGGCACTTGAGGAAGTTTGCATTTGTGTGAATTTGATCAATCATTATTGTTAAATCTGTGGTAGACACTTTATTTTTTAGTGGTGTTGGACAATAAATCCATAAAAACCTTTTAGCATATTGTAATTCAAGTGGTCTGAGAGAAAACTAGAATGCTGCACCTCCTCCTGGGTTTTTTAGGCTTTAGAAAATCTAGCCCCTAACAGGAGACTTTGGCCAGTGGCAGGCTTTATTAGAAAGAGCAAGGGTTGGCTATTGGCTGCTCTGTGCATGCATTGCCCATGTGAAGGAGAGGGGAGAGACAGAGATGCAGGAAGCGGTCTCACTCTACTTGAAATTTTGCCTTTTTTTTAATTCTTAGTGTAATTGCAACTACCGGATCATCTTGTGATTCCCCCTTGCCCAAAAAAGACTTTTTCCCATAGACTTATACTGTATGTATTCAGTCCGATAACATTTGTCAAGTCTACAAAAGCTTCACGATTAAATCATTTAATCACCATTCAAGTTAGCGGAGTGCTAAATCGGCAGAGGTGATTTTTTGGCTTCACGCGCCACTAAACAAACCTTAATAGGAATGAATGTGGCTCCGCCCCCCCGCCTCTGTATCGAGTTCCTATAATACATCCATGTACTGGATGCATGCAGGATCTGAAACGTACGTACAGCAAACCTTTAAAATGAAGCCAAGTTTGGCACTGGAAGCATTTTGTTAGCTCAGCACCTTATAGTACACTAGTACATGGACCTTAATACACCTACTAAGGCATAGGGGGCAAGTCAGCCACACAGACTTACTGCAGTCAGAAATTAGGTAACTAGAAATGATTTTCCTCCTTTCTTGTCAAAGGTTTGCACAAGCAGTTTGAAACATGTCACTGAAAGAGGCATTTCAGACATGGCTGCTCAAAAACGGACAAATGGAAACTCTACTGCATAATCTGTCTTTCTGAGTGACAATCGTAATAGAAACATTTACTCCCAAGGCAAAATGTAATGAAAGCCTGCTGCAGAATATTTAGTTAGTGGTTATTAGTGATTATAGGTTAAAATAAAAGTAATAGTCTTTTTCCAATGATCAGAATAAATTCGTAAAAAAAACTTGATCACATTGGGTTTGCTTCTTGTTATTTTATATGTCTAGCCCAGAATGAAGATGTAAAACAAGTTATAACATTAGCAGTCCAGAATCAAAATGTCAAGTTCCTTTTTCTAAAAGTTGAATAACTCATGACATGAAGAATATTTCAAACGACACGCTAAGGCGGGCTGAACTTTCTGAAGTCCTGTCAATTAGTTTTAAGCTCCGGCTTGATTATTCTGTATTTAAAGTACCTCCAAATACTATGTTACCATAAAGTAATGTTTCCAA
>NC_135858.1:28509691-28582191 GCF_031162955.1 Sander vitreus
GTAGGTGGGATCAGGATAATAAACAGCCTCCAGGGAACAGGATGTACACAAAGACGACAGAGGCCATTATTTGGAGGTTGGATGCCTTGCTTAGGGGCATCTGAGCAGTAGATATTGAAGGACAGGAGAGAGTGTCCTAAGGACAGGAGAGAGTGTCATCAGTCTGCCGCAGTGCTCTGCTGTATTTTTATGATGAAGATGTGATCTGATATTCACAGCCTGTCCCATTGCTCTGATTGATCCGATGTGTGTCTCAATCTCCAGACACACAAATACATATTCAACCAAGGAAGAGCATTCACACATTCACTCTCATTCTAGCATGGAGTGAAGTACAGACACACCTAGACACACACACACACATTTGTAAAGGGTTTTGAGTTTTGAAAGGCCTGGAGACTTGTCTCTCTTTCGAGCAAACATATCGACCAGCCTGGTTCATAATGTTTGATTCATAAGACTCTGGTTTCATACGCCTCCTTAAAGATATTGTTTTTCTTCTGATGGCCGTGTCATTTTTTAGCCCTTATTCAATAAGGACAGGGCTCAAGATCAGATGTACACTGCTCCGTCAGAATCAGCTAAGAATTGACTGTTTTTTTTCCTCTCTTTTGAATCTTATGTTAAACTGATTGGCTTGGCCACATATGTGATTCTACATCTATATTACTACAGTTCTTACCAAGATAAAAATGACTCCATTATGCATTAAAGTTGCAATTATTATAAGCAGATACAAGTGTTGGTGATGTCATTAACCGACAATTCAAATTTTGTCCGATCAGCTAAACAGTTAAAAACAATGTAATTATAAGAAAAATAGACTATACAATCAATTTCTTAACTTGTTAGTTATAATTTTGCACTAGCAAGTTGCGTTTTAAGCCGCTCTCTTTTTCTGCTACGTTGGTGGCTCTCTCCTTAGTCACGCATTGCCAGACCTTCCTCCACAGCACTGCGGAGGAGGGTCTGGCTAGTCCACACAGCATTCCGGAATAGGAGAAAAACGTGCTCTGGTTTATTGGCATTTCTTTAAACCAATCACAATCGTCTTGGGCGGTGCTAAGCACCGGACAAAGCCACGGTGCCTCTGCAAAATAGTCTCGGGAAGAAATTTGTTTTGGTGGAACATGTGTATGTTCAAAAGTTGTTTTAGTCGTGCAACAGAAACCTCAGATTGGACAGATAGTCTAGCTAGCTGTGTGGATTTACCCTGCAGAGATCTGAGGAGCAGTTAACCATAGTTAAAGTGTTACCTGTGAATATACACAATACATTAACACAGTAAGTGGATAATGTTTGAAATGTCTAATCCAATTTGAAATGAGATGTGACAAAGGAAGCAGATGGAGGAGATTGTCTGGGTAAATCCAACAAAAGAAGTCTTTTTCTGTTTTAAATAGAAGATCTGGCAACGTGCAAACAAAAAGCAGCTTCGCCTGCATAATGTCTTTTTTTAATATTACTTTATATGTACTTCAAGAAGTGATGTGTGTGGTGAGCGTGTGCTTGCACATTGGAACAAAGACACAAAGGGCCACATGTGCACAAACACAAATATAACATTCCTTGGAAAGAATTAATCAGTGCAGTTTGTATGTGCTAATGGGAAACGCAGAGGGTCTACTTAGTCTCTGTCTCAGGCACTAGCACACACACACCATCTCTCTCACTCTTTAATGTTGTTGGACACACGTGCGCACACGCACGCACGCACACACGCACACACACACACACACACACACACACACACACACACACACACACACACACAGAGCCTGATTTACACCTGTTTTTTGTGTAAGACATCAATAAGGATTAGTGCTTTACATTTGCTCAAAGCAATATATTACTTCATTGTAACATATTAGTTTTAAACCATGGAACACTGGCTGGGCAATTGATTTCAATGGAATATCTTTTTTTTTAGGGTTAGGGTTATGTTTATTAAGTGAAAAAAACAAAGAATCCTTGCATTATTCAAAATGAAATTTCAATTATTTTGTTGGAGTTGTGTCTGCTTGTTTGTTTTTAAACCAATATGAACTGAATGGAAGGCACATGGCGCTTCCTTCCTAAATATGCTTTTAAACGAAGGTTTGACTCGGGTACATTCACAAAAAGACCCTAGGTTGCATTTTGGTGAGAGTTACGCTTTAAGGGGACTGGTGTTTTAACTCAAATCACAATTTTTTTCCTAATCTTAACTAGTCGTTTTGGTGCCTAAACTTAGTGCAGGTGCGCAACTGCAACAGCCGCTTTAACGACCGTAACCACACGGTGCTCTGTACCCGGCTCACAGTCACCTTTTCTCGGCTAAATTTGACTGTAAAGACCGCTAAATTTAGCCGTCATGTGACCAGCGATCAAGTGACCAGCCGCCGCTCACCGTAATTTCGTAGGATATCATACAAATTGTGCATACGTTTTCGTACGATATTATACGAACCCATTTATGAGAATAGACCCATTTTGGATTTAACTTAAACAATGGATCAAAGTTGAATCCAGCATAGTAACCCCCCACCCCCGGAACAATAACAATGTCATGTGTTTCAATCAATAAGAATGCTATAAAATGGCATACGTCCCTCAAACCGGCATGCTTCAGTTAGTAATAGAAATGGGCACTCCAAGAAGAAAGATTTCAAGATTGCAACAAAGCCGTAACAACAGCCACAATGAGACAAAGCTGGGAGAGTGACAAGACATCAGTTCAAACTCTAAGGAGGGAATTACAAGAAAGCATAAGGTAGTCTGTGGGTGGCTGTCAGTCCACATGTGAATGAGAGAATGTGAAAAAAAAAAACATGTAGAATGACTTTGAATGAGAGGAAGGGGGAAGTGGAAAAGGCCAAAAGGACAGATGACTGAGGACAGGGGCATGGGCATTCAGAGACAGAACCCCTAAATAGGCAGACATGGAAACTCAAAGGGACAGTGGGTTAACATGAACATAAGAAAAGAGAGAAGACAAAAAAATGTGATGTTCGTAGAAAATAGAACACACAAAAACAGAGATCAAGAGACTTTCTTAGAAAGAAATGTGTGTACAAGAGTAGGCAGTTTTATCTGAGTTGAGTTTTTATTCTCCGTTCAAGTCGGCTCTCATGTCAGCGTGATGACATGAGAGTTGACTCATGTGATCACTGGATTTTAGTTCCCCTGCTCTAATGGTTCCAGAGGGTTAGAAGTGCACATGAGGGGAAATGTGTTTTTGAAAGAAAACTGCTGCAGAGAAATACTGGATACAAAATGGGAGAAAAGTGTTCTGAAAGTGATGATCTGTGATTACTCAGAAACATCTATGGTTTTCATTGATGGCCTTATCTGGAGCTGCTTAGGTACAAATACAAAAATAAGTCATTAAATCTTACATTTCTTATCATCAACACTAAAAGTAAGAACAAGGATTTGTAAGAGGCATGCGTAGGGAACATACTTTCGCTGGGGGGGTGCTACAGCCTAACTGTGTGCCCAATACACATATCCCCCTTTTCATCCATTTTAAAAACATCACTCCCTTTAAAGCCATTTCAGATATAAAAACATGATATCCGCACCCTAAATGACCCAATATAGTAGGCTACCCAGAACCGAGTCGGTGTTACACCGTAATGTATTCATGTTTAGCCTCATTACGCCGCTTCTGTATTAACGCTCTTCTTCGCCCCTGTTGTCGACCACTCACGGGCAGACAATGAACTGGGAGCTTTTACCAGCAGCAACCACTTTGTACCATGGTGCAATTGCTCTTAGCATGATGGAACCAAGCTCTTTGACGAGGTGAAGTGTCCTTCCATATGATGTTTTGGCTCAAGATGTTCAGCTCGTATAGTTCTGTCAGAGAGCAGCGAGGTGTGAATGGGCCTGAAGAAAGCACAGGAGGAGGCAGAGCAACAGGGGAAAAGAGAGGGAAATTGTGATTTACTGAGTCAAATCTCAGTGCCAAATTTCTACAGATACTCATGAGGCATTTACATTTTTCTTCAGGGGAAAAGTTTGGTTTGCCAGACCTTGCCAGACCCTCCTCCACAGCGCTGCAAAGGAGGGTCTGGCTAGTCCACACAGCATTCTGGGTTGGGAGAAAAAAACATGTGTTGGTTTATTGGCATTTCTTTAAACCAATTACACTCGTCTTGGGGCGGCGATAAGCACCAAACGGAGCAAAAGTGCCTCTGCAAAATAGCCTCGGGAAGGAACTTGTTTTGGTGGAACGTGTACGTTCAAAAGTTGTTTTAGTCGTGGAACAGAAAACTCAGATTGGACAGATAGTCTAGCTAGCTGTCTGGATTTACCCTGCAGAGATCTGAGGAGCAGTTAACCATAGTCCTCAGAAATCCACCACAGTTTAGAATACCAACACAAAGAAAGCGTAAGGTCACGGACATCCGGCTAAAATGAGGGACGTCCGGCGGAATTTCCGGCAGCACCGAAGCAGTCCCGGAAAAGAAACCTTGTCGATATAAACTAGTTAACGTAGGATAAAGGCCAAATATTTAAGATCATTTTAGGAAGATACCCTTCAAGGTAAAGTGCACCATTTCCTCATAATTCAACAGTTTATTCACAAAAAACATTGCAATTAAGCTAAAAAGTTTCACAGTGGTCTTTACTGCTACGGGCATTGCATTACAACCACGTTTTAATTTAGTACAACTCAATCCACTTATGTAAACCATTTAAAATACACAATATACAATATAGTTGCGAACACTGAAAATACATTAAAGTCAATTATCAATTGTCATTTACATTGCAGAAATACTTCCAAGTTGAACTTGTATTGTTCTCTTCCACACACAAACTTTTGCAACAGTAATCAGTGATTTTACTGAGCAACCCGGATATGTTCCTCTTTCTTTTACTTCAGAGATAAACTTAATTTGGACTTGTTTAGAACAAGTATAACAGTATAATTGTTCATTTGATAATGCCCCATTAAGTCCATTGGTAAGCTGTACATATTGTTTCGTTGCGACATCCCTGTGTCTTTATTTACAGTGGGGCTGGTGAGCAAAATATTAACATAACTAAAGAACTACTAACAAGAAACCCTGAGGTCCCAATACAGGTTGTCTCATTGGAACTACAGCTCAAGAGGGAAAAGTTACATAGTATGCCTTTAACATAACATCAATGATTTGCTTGAGCTGACACATTAGAGTCTGAGAGGACAAAGTTGCCAGTGAACTGGACGTTATTTGACCAGTCACCTTTGTCAACAAGGGAAACGATCCAGCAACCTCCCACAGGACGAAATCCGCACTCTACTGAAAAAGGCCAGATCACGGAAGATGTGCGTTATTGTTGGAGGAAAACTACAGTTTCCAGATGTGGTCAACGCCTCTGTCTGTCCAGACATTGGGCTGCAGTCACCGGAATATAATTCTGGTGGAACAAGGTTTGTTTCGGCAGGTGTGAATGCAGCAATCGCACTAGGGTGTGCAACAAAAGCGAACCAAACAAGCGTACTGAGACCTGCTTGATGAGGTAGTTCGTTTTTGGTGAGAACGCGATCCGACCTTGAACAGCACCAACTATACATACTCCGCAAGTCTGAGCTAATGTCTCCTGTAGTCAGGTGTGCTTAGCAATCTGGGATGCAGCAGAGCAGCAGCTTGCAGTGTTTCTATCACAGAAATAGAGAACAGTCAAGATTGCCGTCCGTCACTCGCATCTCCGTGGTCAAACCAGCCGCCACTAAAGTTGGAGACAGACTCTGTCAGAGCAGAGCGAAGTCTCGGTGAGCAGAGCAGACGTTGTATTGCGCTGGCAGAACAATGTCTGCGACATGTTATTTGCTTTTCAACAGTGTGCTAAAAACAAAAAACTGACCGATCCAGAGCGAGCTCTGAACAGTTTGATTTTGATAGTGTTTGATGCAGAAAGGATGCACTCTCTTAACTACATCTAAACTGCTTGGCTCGGCAGAATGGGGAAGCAGTGGTGTCAGCCAAACCAGTATATACCCAGCAGGTGAATTAAAAATCTATCTTTATGGAGAAACACATTGCCAACACTCACATTACCACCCTTCATATAAAGATCTACTTGGCGAGATGGGGAAAGGGAAGAAGGGGCTGGGGATGTAGTATATAACCCTCAGGTGAATTAAGTCTTTATAGAGTGCTGCATATTAGCCAACATTCACATTAGCAGCTGCCTTATATAAAGAAGAGTGGAGGAAAGGAACTGTTGCGGGGAGGAAAAGGCACAGAAAAAATACTAAAAGAAGATTTATGTACAGCGGGTACATTAAAAGTCCATCTTTATAGGGTAACATATTAGCCAACACTTGTATTATCATCCTTCCCATAAAAAATAAATAATTTACAAGCAAGAGAGGAGAAGTGGAAGGAGAAGAAGTGAGGAGATGAGATTATAGGAGGATGCAGATGCACTTTGATGAGGTAGTATTACAATTAAAAGCTGATATTTATAGAGACAAGGATCAGAGCCAATATTCACAATATACGTTGAGGGAATATTGAGTTTGAGGTATTTTCAATGAAGGATAGAAGGGAGGGGAAATCAGAGGAAAGATGGCGATGAAATAGGCAGAAGGGTTAGCAGACACAAAGATCAAGGAAGAGCAGGGAGGATGGCAAAGCATGCACAGGACTGTGTTTGTGTCTTCAATCTGCAGCAACGTAATGTTGCTAACATAACATAAGAGAGAAAGATTACAGGGCTGGATTGAAAAGAACGAGGCACATTTGAAATCAGAGACAGACAGAATGCACACAACCATGCAGGTCACACAGACACACACAACATTGGAAAAAAGGATTGTACGTCGGATGTCCCCCACCTTGCAAAACTCTGTTATTCTCGGGAAACATCAACAAGAAAGCTACACGCTGTAAAATGGCAAGTTTTGAAGAAAATTTGGATGGTGCAACAAGGCAGGCCTGCTTGGTTCTTTCTGGGAATGATTGTAAAGATTTACAAAGAATATGTTTCCGGCATTTCCTCTCTAACTGGGATGTTTTGGGACCGATTGGTGGGATTGCTGTGGACGAAGTCCACACGGCGATACACTGGTAAGAGCAAATGAGGTTTAACCATGTATCCAGTTAATTGAAATAGCTCACGTTGCTGTATTGTGTGAACAGTTAACTTCATTTAATATTGTATGTGGCGTTTTCTTTTGCAGGGTGCAAATGTTCCACCAAAACAAGTTCCTTCCCGAGACTATTCTGCGGAGCCACCGTCGCTGCGTCCAGAGCTTAGCGCTGTCCAAGGCGATTGTGATTGGTTTAAAGAAATGCAAACAACCCAGAGTAATTTTATCCTATCCTGGAATGTATCTGTGGTGCGGCCAGAATGCGAGACTATGGAAAAAAGAGGTGAACCATAGAGAGAGGAATTATCCAAATGAAAGCTGGGTGATGAATAGTTTGAAAGCCTTGAAAAGTAAGGAAGGAGTGAGTCGAGGGAAGGTGGAGGGATGGGAGCAAGAGGAATGGAGGAGAGGAGGTGGGGAAGGGGTGGAAGCCAGATGAAATCAATCATTATCAAGGCTACGTCCTCGCTGCGCCTCGAGCAAAATGGAGGGTTCATTTCAGCTTGCCTCCTCAATCTGCTCTTCACACCGCACTCACAAAATGTGCCACGCTAGAGGAGGCACATGGCTAAAATGGTTGTTGGATTCCCTGGAGCCAGCACAGCGCCCGGTAAGGGGCGGAATGGCCTGAATCCTATTTTGAGCGGCAGCCGCCTGGCAGCCGGCTGTAGCATCCTCTATGACAGAGGGACAACAATGGAGCATAGGGCGGGTGGAGGAAGTGAGAGGAAAGAGCTGTGTTCCATTTCCGCAAAAATGGAGAAGTTGTCAAGTGAGATCCTCGCAGAATGCCATCCTGAGGAAACAACACTTCTTCTGTCAAAATCTAAATCTGTCAATACATCTCTGAAATATTCAAAGTGTTCTCTTCTGGCCATCCTTTATTATTTACTGACATTATTCATGAATTGCTTAACTTGGCATAGCAGCCTGTAGAGTAGGACCTGAAAAGCAATTTGCTTCCTCCCATATTATGGTATGGTATGGAGTATATATTTTGCTTATTCTTGCCTTTTTCCGTTTTTCATAGTGAAATCCTTTGTATTTTATGTTTATAAGTTGTTTGAAATAAACTAGGCATCAGTCGAGAAGACCTCGAGTGTACTGGCATTTTGTAGGTCAAATCACTGCACTTTTCTTTTTTTTTTTATTTAAATCATTGTACACAGATCAATGTGGGAATGTGGAAAACGGAGTCTTGCCTCAAAATGACCTAACCACAAAACTAAGGCTACATCTGCACTACTGCACTTTCATTTCTAAGCGGCATTTTGAGACAAAAAGAATCTCCGTCCACACAGTACCAGAACTGATCTACGTCCATGTTAACACGTCTGACAACACATATCACATGACCAATCACTTAAACTGGGCCTGTGTGTGCCGGTGTACACAGGAGGCAGATTGTGGTTGAAAATCATGGATGTTTGAGTTAAAAAATACAAAAAAAAACTTTGGAGAAAGAACAACAATGGTGAAAAGTAAGAGCAGGGATTTATTAGCTTTATTAGACTACAAAGCAAACCCCGGAGTTTTCAAATCAAAATGGGGGCAGCAGGGTTTCCAAATGTCTCTGTTTTAGATGTGGACGTGACAGTATAGAGTATATAGATATAGCCTTATACCTGTGGGGCGACTGGGTAGCTCACCTGCTAGAGCGGGTTCGATTCCAACCTGCGGCCCTTTGCTGCATGTCGTTCGCCCTCTCTCTTTCCCCTTTCATGTCTAAAGCTGGTATATCTAATAAATCATTACCCAAAGCTAATAAAAATAATTGGCAAAATGTTTCCCTTGAAACATGAAAATGTGTCCCTTGATTCTGAGAAGAAAACTAATGTACAAGGTACGTCAACAATACTTCCAAAAATCTGGACAGTGGACTACAATATTTACACCGAAGTATCACAAGCCGTTTGAAAATGCTACAAGTAGTAGCTTTAAAGTGATTATTAGGCCTGTTGTTGAGGCCTGAGCAGGACTGTAGAAGGTAACATGAAGAGAAAGGTGAACAAAGGAGGTGTGAAGACAAACATACACCCTCTGCCCCCCCACACACACACACACACAACAATACTGCCAGTAGCCAGCAGGCTTTTGAACATCTGTCATACCTGCCTGCTCCAATCCCAATACATACACACACACACACACACACACACACACACACACACACACACACAACACCTGGCGAGTGGTTGTGACAGCTCGACACAGCACCACTAGCCCAGAAACACGTTCCTTTCTACTAAGCTTTACACGCACGCACGCGCACGCACACGCGCGCGCACACACACACGCGCACACACACACACACACACACACACACACACACACTCAGAGTGACCACCCCCTCTGTCCCACTTCACTTCACATCACATCAACCATCTCTCATCATGGCCATCTCTCAACCTTCTGTCTCTCGCTCATTGTCCCTCTGCGATCCCGATCTCCAGCACTCTCTCTCTTTTCTTCCTCCTCCTCCTCCTCCTCCTCCTCCTCCTCTTCACATCTTTATCCTCCCCTTTTCTTTTTCTCTTTCCTTCTCACTCCAGCTCTTCCTTCTCTCACGCTCATCTTCTCCTCCCTGCATGTATTTTTCTCTTCTTTTCACATCCTTGTTTTGTATTCCTTCCTTAATCATTCTGTCTACCTATCTATTTTTTCTTTAGTCTGGAGGATAGGATTTGTAGGCCGGGACGTCTCTGCAGCACCACAGTACCTCATTCAGAATGGGTTGACACCTATTTTGCCTTTCTCAAATATACCCCCCCTCTGATTTGCATAATGCACAAGTCCATGTTGCGATTTTGATAAAATTGTGATTAATTGGGCAGCCCTACTATCTATCTATCTCTCTCTATCTATCTCTCTCTCTCTCTCTCTAAGCTTGCTGAGAACTGGTGGCTACGTCAACATGTACTGCACACACACCACAAAGTGCTCTGTGATTTGAGACTCACTCAGTCTGAAGATCTGTCCGAGCAAAATGAAAGTTTGAAGAGAGAGGGAGAACGAGAGAGAAACGTGTGCGTTTGGGTCTGTCTTGGCACTGTAAGACAAGATGCTGTTGCTCTTCATTTCCATTATTGATCACTGCTGTCCTGTGGGTCTCGTTTAGGTTGAGAGTAAACTGTGACTGAGTATTAGGATGAGGGGGGAGAGAAACAGAGGCAATGATATTCTATTATTTTCTCATAGTCAACAAAGTCAATTAAAAGACCAAAACCAACAATGAACGTATCTACTAACAAGTCTTTTTGTGGGAATCAATGCCTGATTTCCTTCATTCCTCTGTGCCATGGAGCTCCATTGTTGTCCACAAACTAATAAAAACACATCAATGAGCCGCAAGGGGAGACATGTTCCTTCATTACCATAAACACACACACACACACACACACACACACACACACACACACACACACACACACACACACAGCAGTTTATTTTGTAGTAAGAAACACTCACTAAATCAAAAACAACAAGCTGAAATGTTCTACAATAAATGCACCATTTACTCCTGTTTAGGTAACATTTGCTAAAAACTACAGCCTTTTAATAAATTAAACTATATATGTGTGACTCTTTAGAGGAAAGAGAGAGAGAAAAAAACTACATATTCAGTAGTAACAAAGGGGGTTGGGGCCACAGATTCCCACAGCGGGACGAGCTGACAATAGGAAAAATATTGAATAATGTTGGCCTTTAAGATGGAAGAATAAGATGGAAATAGGTTGAGAGAGGAACGGTGGGAGGGAGGAATGGAAGGAAGAATATATATATATATATATATAGAGAGAGAGAGACAGAGAGAGAAAGAGACAGAGAGAGAGAGACAAAGCAAACAGTTACAAAGCACATAATATATGCACATACACATACACACACACACACACACAAACACACACACACTCTCGCTCTCTATTTACTTTTTCTGTAACATTACTGCATTATTATTATTTTCATGTCAATCTGATATCCATCAGTTATGTTCTTGCTGCTGTTAATTTTTGTTGACATAATTGATTTTTGAACGTTAACATAATGTTTTAGTGTCTGCATCTTAAGACTGTATGTAAATGCATATGTTTCCCTGTTGTACTGGGTCCTTTAGCAACACTGTGTGTCAATATGGTCATGCTAATAAAGCCAATTTGAATTTGAGATATATATATATATATATATATATATATATATATATATATATATATATGAATGAGAGAGCAAGAGAGAGAGAGAGCGAGAGAGAGAGAGAGAGAGATAGAGAGAGAGAGAGGGAGAGGGAGAGAGAGAGAGAGAGAGAGAGAGAGAGAGAGAGACAGAGAGAGAGAGAGAGAGACACTACTAAACTACAAAACATCAAAGCAAAATGGATTGTTACTTTGCCCTAAACTGACAATACACAGTAGCTGAATACTTGAATCCCATAGAGGAGAACAGACTCACAAAGACTCTGAGCAAATACGGACAGAGTGGACACAATCTGGCTGTGGAAACCGGCTGGCTGGCTGGCAGACAGACAGACAGACAGACAGACAGACAGACAGACAGACAGACACACAGACACACAGACAGACACACAGACAGAGTGGACACAGTCTGGCTGTGGAAACCGGCTGGCTGACTGACAGACAGACAGACAGAGTGGACACAGTCTGGCTTATGGAAACCGGCCACCACAGACACACCTAGACACCCATGTGAGGACAGAGAAGTAGAGACCGAGCTGTACTTTCTACTCTACTGTGACAAATACAAACAAATTAGTTGGGCTGGGTACCAAATTCAATACTTTTTTGGCACAGACCGAATTGCCTCTAAAGTTTTGAGTATCGAAAAACCGTCATTCAATACCCAATTTAAATAGCTAAGTAGTAAATCTCATCAGCGTCAGTGAGGCAATTAGCACGCAGCATGCTTCTACCAAGATCTAATAATATCTATGAATGGCTGTCTAACTTTACACGTCGTAGAGACATGCAGAAAAAACTCTGCGTTACACACATAGTAAGAGCTGAAAAATAAATGAAAGGACTGTTTAGGAACCGGTATCGAAGTCACAGTATTGGTATCGGTACCGAACATTTTGTGAACGATACCCAGCCCTAAAAAATCAGACAAATCTTCTTCCTCAAATTTAGAAGTCAATGTAAAGAATTCGAGACACTTTCAGACAGGGACAAACGGAATTTATTTTAGGTAAGAACACAAACTGTTGCATCCTAGTCGACTCCTGCCACATGACAGCAGAAACGCCACACAGGAGTAACACACCCACCTAGATCAATAGGTTCCTGTAAATGTGTTAGAGCTGCATTTTGACAAAGTTGTAACAATGTGATAAGTTGTGTAATGATTTTGCTGAACCATTGTACTCCCCGTGCCTTTATCACTTTATGTTTATGTTGTAGTTTATCTTGTGCCAGTTATTGTACATTTCCTTAATCTGCTTTGGCAATATAAGCCATATCTTGTCATGCCAATAAAGCTCTCTAAATTGAAATTAATTGAGAGTGAGAGAGACAAAGACAGAGAGAGAGCGAGAGAGAGAGAGAGAGAGAGAGAGAGAGAGAGAGAGAGAGAGAGAGAGAGAGAGAGAGAGAGAGAGAGAGAGACTGTACTGTTGACATATCATTTTCACATGCTGATTACCACAGACTGGAGGAAGAAATTCAGGGGGCGGACAGAAGATACCACAATCACACACAGACACACACACACACACACACACACACACACACAGTGAGGTAAAGACACAGACACACAAAACCGTAATCTGTGCAAAACCACGCACACACACACATTCCAATTAAATTAAAGCACCTGCCAACTTAATCCTCCAAAGCTTTGACATAACTTACTTAAAACAACTAGAGCCCCAAGACACATACTGGCACACACACACACACACACACACACACACACACACACACACACACACACACACACACACAAGATAAAGGCATTGTCAAAAACAGACAAAATACAACAGGGAAGCAGCACTATTCAAATGCTCTCTCTCTCTCTCTCTCTCTCTCTCTCTCTCTCTCTCTCTCTCTACTGTGAATCTAAAGTTAGGTGTAGATTGAGCGGACCAGCACCTTCACACCTTTACCAACTGCTCCTCACTCTCCTCTTCTTATCCTCCCTTTGTCCTACTCTCTCCATCTCTACTCTCCACAGCAGAGAACTCCCTGGCAAAAGCTGTTGTCTCTTTTCTTAGGATCAGAAAAAGCTCTTGAGAAAACCAGCTGTGCAAGACAGAAAGACAAAAGAACTGTTTATAAATAATGTATCTAGTAAACACTTGTGCAAAAATCAAATCTTCATCGATTACAGAACAGACAATATTGTTAAAACACCAACGCCGTTAATATCCACCGGGTATTTAAAATCTGGTCAAGCAGAAAAAGAGATATGACAAAGCTAGGAAAAAGAGAAGGGGGAGACATGGAGGAAGTGAGCCAAGGAGCAAAAGAGTGAAAAAGAGGAGAGAAAAAGGAAAGGCAGGGGAATAAAAACAGAAGGTGGGAGAGTGATAGAGAGAGAGAAAGGAAGAGAGGTAGAGTATGAGGGAACGGGAAAGAGAAATGGGGGGAGATCAGGCAAAATGAAAGCAAGAAGAGATGTCACAAGAGGAAAAATTAAGAGAAAGAGGAAAAAAAAGAACAAGTGTGGCTAAATAAGAACAACAAAAGAGATCGACAGATGGAAGGACAGTTTGTAGAAAAATAGAGAGGAAGAGGGACAAGAGAGTGCACAGAGTAGTGGGAGCTAGGGCTAGAGCTGAAGATCTTTGCCCGAACCCATCGGGTCCCATTTTACACGGGCTCGGGCCGGGCTCAGGCCAGGCTCGGGCCGGGCTCGGGCTTGCCCTCCGGGTTGCGCGGTAAATGAGTGGTCAGGTGATGCATTTCGATTAGCACGAAAATGGATGCTGAGGGAGGTGGAACGGAGGCCGGCCTCTGGAGGACTTATTTTATTTCTTTGTTCCAACTTCCAAGTGGCCTATAGCCTACGTTAGTCATGAACAAATTATGTTAAAAAATGTATAAATGACTCATTCTTGATGAAAGACAAAAGAGCTGTATGCGTGCGGAGCGGTCTCTTTTTTCTTTCTCTCCCTTTTCCGCCGAGTGGTGCGCGTGCCCGCTCGCGGTGTGAAGCGCGTGTCCGTGCTATTCTCTCACATGCACTCTAATCACTGCTGATAGAGGGCCTTTTGTACAGTCGGGCTGTAAACGGGCTCGGGTTTTTAAAAAGCTGTCAATCAAAATGTATTTGTCAGGCTCAGGTCGAATTCTGTCGGGCTCGGTCCTTTTCAGGCCTAACTTTTAAGGCCCGATTACAGCTCTAGTTAGAGCTGCACGATATGAGGAAAATATGCAACAATGTTGAATATTGCGTTAAAGATATTACCTGCGATAAATACACATATGTTAAAGTGTACTCAGTTCTGCTGCTTTCAGTATTCGGCTAAAATACAAAACATTGCTTATTGAATAAAAAATTTTTTTAAAAAAGGAAATCATTTCCAACAGTCTTTTATTAAACAAATTGAACATTGCATTAAATATAAAAGGCACCACAAAAAAAAAAAGAATGGGAGTTACATTTTAAAATGTAGTTAGTATCTACTGATACTTTCAACCATCTAAAAAAATCTCGGAGTGTCTATCGGCGTATGTCGCAGCCTTTCGCAATGTGCTAATTCTGCCAGTTGATAAAGCGATGACGAATAAAAACAAAGTGATACATTGCGCAGCCCTAGTTGGAGTATACGCTCACACACACACACACACACACACACACACACACACACACACACACACACACACACACACACACACACACCCCTACATAAGAGATCTTATGGGCTTTCATGTTATCAAATGAACTGCCACTCGTTGTGACCTCACACCCCCGCTGGGATGCTCGTTATTGGCCATGATTACCCACACCTAACCTCCCCCCATCTCCTCCTCCTCTTCCCCCCCCCCCCCGGTCCACCCACCCCCGCACTCCACCTCTCCTTCATCTCTCAGGCACCTTCTTAACATCCCAATTATCATCATCTTTGATTTGTGCTCTCGTTCCCATGAAGAAGATGAGAAGATTTTTTTTGTTGTCCTTATTTTGCTCATCTGCCTTCTAACCTCTCTGTCTCCAAATCAGATCACTCCAACATTTAACCATACGCAAACCACCAGTGGTTCCCAAACTTTTTCCACGCCAAGGACCCCAAAACTGACACGAATTAGACCACGGACCCACAGTTGATAAGGTTCCATCCCAGGGTCCCCCATATGATAGGATTTTTGCTTTTAGATGGGTTTTTTTTTACAGAAAGTGAATGAAATCCATTTACCAACATAGTCATACATTCTGTCATTGTGTTCCTTATGAATGGAATTATAGTGGAAATAAATGATTCCCATTTTTGTCTGGGGGCCCCCTGGAACCCCCTCAGGACCCCACTTTGAAAACCACTGCCCTAACCTTTTCCAAAACTTCGTTTATTCAAGTTTTCCTAAGATTGCCCAATATCATTCTAGAAAATTCTATCATTCATCATTCTTTGATGTGTGAGTATTCAGTTCATAATGTGATGAAAATGTATAAAACATGAGGATACAACAACTGCTTCTAATCCTCATAGCATCAGCTTTCTGGACCATAGGGAGCCATCCTCAACAACAGAATCAAGACAAAAAAAGGATAAAGAAACAAAAGGTGAATAAAGGAAAGAAAAGAGCAAACGTAAGAGGGAGTAAGCATCAAGAAAAAAATCCAAGGCACTCGTCTCTAGGAAAAAGATGCTTTGAAACACCTTTTTATTTCTAAAGTGCCTTGGATTTTTTTTTTTTTTATGCTCACTGGATTTGTTCATGCCTCCCTACCAAAGAGCACCATCATATTTCCACATAGACTAGTTCTAAGAAGAAGCTCTGGAGCCCTTTGGTTTTTCAACCTAAGAGGGAGTTTTAAAAAGGAAGTAAAAATCTATAACAGTGACCCGAAGGGAACAAGAGAAGGCTCAAAAACAAACAATAAATAAAAAAGGCGTCACTCACCTGCACATTTAGTCCTGGTGACGAGCGGCGGCCCTGGCGGCCCCGTTCCTCCCTCCCCAGGTCTGGAGAGCAGGACCTTGATCTCGTACTCCACATCTGGGTCCAGGTGCCAGAGTTTATAGGTTGGGGAGTCCACCACGTGGGTCTCCACCCAGTTACCCAGAGTGGTCCGGTATTCCACCTCCTTCAGGATAATGGGTCCGTCACCGATGATGCTGTTGGCGTTGGGTTTGATCCAAAGGTAAGTGGCGCCGACAGTGAGAAGCTCAGGCGGAGCGATTGGGGTGGGTGGAGCTGTGGAATGGGAAAACAGAGGTGGTTAGTTAAGTGTCGAATTCTGTGTCTTTTTCTTTCGTTTTTGGTGTAGCGTAATCGAAGAATATCCTAATGAAAAAATCAATAAAACGTACAACGATTATAAGGCTTAGGCGCAGCACCCAAGCCCTTTTTGGGTAGCACCTTAGACAAATGAATGTAACTAAATGACTTTTCTCAAATCTAATGATTTAGTTGGTCCCCAGCGGACTTCTTTAGCAAATTTTGTCTTTAAAGCTATAGTGCGTAGTTTCCGTGGCCCCCATGAGGAATTCTAAGTAATGACAACAAAACTGTCAGCGCGTCCATATGATGCAAGCCTTCTGTGACCGTGCACCACCCCCACCCCTCCTCCACTCAGTTGCTATTAGCCAAGGAGGACACGGAGGATTGAAAAAACATGATGGACTCTTCAGAAAAGGTAATTATCTTCACTTGATTTTCTGCGCGGGAAAGTCACTGGATGACACAATCTTCTGAACATAGCCATACTGAGAAATACAGAGAGAGTTGTGTGGAGCTGATAGTCTTAATTAGCTTTGTAGCAACTCATTTGGTAATGGCTTAAATGTAACGGACGTTCATTAATATCAAAAAGTTACGCACTAAAGCTTTTTCTTTGTTTGTTATCTGCTATAGCTTTTTCAACATTTTAGACACAAATAATGGTCCAAAAATGCTGAAATTGCATTTTTTTTTCCAGTGATAAACAAATTGACCTCCCGGCCCCCCTTGGCGTGCCCGGTGTAATTTTTTCAATTTGATTGTTTTTTTTTTCAAATGTCTCACACTCAATATCAATCTCAATGCAGTCTGTTACGACTGTATCAATAACCAATTGTACTCCAGTCAGAGACGTAGGTTTGCTCTTTGGTCTGTTTTAATCGAACCCTGAAGCGTTTCGTGGAATAGTCCGGTCTGTTTGGGGCGGTGTGAAAGCTCATCCAAACTCTAGCGCGGTTGGAAACGGCGGTCTTGGTTCAGATCCATGTGCTCTAGAGTTCGCTTCACTTTAGGTGAGAACGCGATACAACCCAAATATAGGAAGCAAACTAAAAACTGTTGTCTTTACTAGCCTGCAATTTCAACCTTGCACACAATTTACAGCCTTATTTTTGATTTAAAGATGGATAACTTTGAAATCTATAACATATTATGACCATTGCTCGTTGTCTGAGTGACATCATCATCTCTCGCCTTCTCTCGCTGCCTGTCAGCTGCTTACATTGTTCAACTTCTCTTAAAATATAAAAAAAAAGCAAGGCAAAACCAGAAAACCCAAGATGTTAATTAGTACATTTGGTGCTGCTTAGGGGTGTGCATCACTCCCTTACAGGACGATCAGATAGGTATCTAGATAGATGGTCTACGATACGGTTCAGGGACGATACATTTCAATGAAAACGATTCAGTGCGATTCGACTTGATGTTGAAACGATTTTGGTGCGATACAATGAGATACGACTCAATCTGATAGATACAGTTAATATTTGTTTAATTTACACACATTAATTTCCCATTATGAATTAAAATAAGCCAATTGTATTAAAGAAGCATTGCCTACCTTCAAGTAAATATGTATATTTTGTAAAAGTGACCAGGGAATAGTAAAGCTAGGACATGCTAATAGTATACACTGTAACTTCTACTTAATTTGCTAGCCACATATAACCAAATAGCATACACATCAGCTCAATGTTAAATGAAACAGCCTCCTTGCTGCTGTAATCTTAGAGACAGTAACTCAAACACAGGTCCACGTTACACAGTCATAGTGAGCACTCCAATAACAATGACATACAGTTTTACACATGTGAAACGTGGGTACACATGTGAGCACAATAATACTGTTGGGAGAGTTAGCATGCAGCTAGCAGACTTTTATGCTAATGTAACTGAACATCTTAGAACAAGTAAATGTAAATATAAACTAAACACACCCAAATATATATATATATATATATATATATATAGTAGACTCACACATGGATGGATGACTCACACAGTAGTAGCTAATACAATTTACAATATCCACCATGTATTCCTCTTACCCACTTTCACCGCTAACCCCAAAAACTAGTCTAGTCGGCACGTTTTTTATGCAAACCCAAACAAAGGCACTGATTGGCTGATCCCTGCTATCACACAAATGGTGAGGCTTTTGTCTCAGTCACACATAAACACACACTCATCTCTATCAACAGCACTGAACACACCGCAGCAGCTTTGTTGGATTGACAGCAAAGATTCAGTCAACCGATTCGTAATGTTAGAACCGGGCCATCGGCCGAATCTCGGTCCATTTAGACCTATGCAGGGGTCCATGTATCGATGTAGCTGTATACTGATTCGTATGGGTGAATCTTTACACCCCTAGTGTTGCTCCATTATTTCTGAAACCAGAGGTGTCAGCGAGTTTTACAACGCTATTCTCTCCAATAAACAAGTGACCATGATTTCTTTACACTTTTTGGTGCGCTTGACAAAGTGCAGCTGAATGTTAAGAGAACCAAATGAAAAATGCAACAACGTTGCAACTTCACCCCCGAATCGAAGTCTACTGAGTTATAGGTGTGAAAGGGCCCTTAATGTACATTGTGTTGCATTGTGATGCTTGGACTATGTTGCAACTGTTACTGTGTAAAGGCAGGGTTCAACACAGATGAATACTATTTGCCCTCAGTCAATTTTTACTGGGTCCTATACAAATTGTTTTTTTGAAAAAAAAATTCTGCCTTGGAACCAACAGTTATGGCAAATTTAAAAAATACTGTAGTTGTTTTACGAACATCCTCTACTGCCACCAAAGAAAACTGCCTCTGCCAGGACGCTTGAAACATTCTTTTGCTTTGGCTCGTACACAGCCATCCTCATCTTCTTCTTCTAACAAGACAGCCACTAGTCACTAGCTAACGGCACATTGAAATCTAGTCATTCAACAAGCATTTTCTGACATGGGCGAAGGGGGAAGGAGGCAAGATTAAGGTTCGGAAAAATTATTGAGACTTATAAATATAACAAACACTTGCCAAACGTTTTAATTGCCCCGGGCCACCAATCAGCCCTGTTGTTGAAGCCTAAGAGAAATTAACTGCCAATGTGATGGGAATCAAAGCTTATTCTACCAACCCAGCCACAGTCTGGTATAACAACAGGCAGGGTTGGGTAGTAACGGATTACATGTAATCTGGATTACGTAATCAGATTACAAAAATCAAGTAACTATAATCAACCCAGATTACAATAAGAAATGTGTAATCATATTACAGTTACATTGTTGAGAATTGCATGATTACATTTTCATGCAATGTGTACAATGATTACATCATGCAAACAACTTTTTTATGATAGCCCAACTAGGTTTTAATTTGACAAGAAGTTCATTCATTTGTCCACTAGATGTCACTATCATCCAATTGCCTGTGTAGTTTCTTGACAAGAAAAAGGTTCAAATGAAAACTCAAGATGGAGGAGCCGTCGACGTCGAAAGACAGACCCAGCTCAGTTGGGCAAAATGCGTTTACTAGTTAGCAATATCGCCACAACTTTGATTTAAAGACAGTGAAAAATAATAATGTGTGTACCAAAAGTGCAAGTATTGTCAACGGCGCTAACGTCTACTTCAAATCTGAACAAACACTTGGAGGTAAATTGAACGTTAACATTAACATTACAAGAACATGCTTGGCATCGTTCAAACATTGCTAGCTATGTATGCTAAGGTTTTTAGTTAGTTCACACAGGAATGCTTTAATGAGAGCAAAAAGATTTCTTAGAAAATAATGAAATGGAAATAATAAATAAATAGAAAATAAATAAATAAATAGAAATAAATAGAAAATAATGAAATAATGAATGAAATGAAATAATGAAATGATAAAGAGACAAATTAAATAAGAATTAATTGATCAATGCTGTGGCGGTGTCTTTTTCTTAAGGTGCATATTTGTTGAAGTGATCTAAGAGTAATCCTAAAGTAATCAAATTACGTTAAATGTTTTGGGTAATCCAACTAATTACGTTACGGATTACAAAAATTGTGATGTAATTTGTAGTCAGTAATGGGTTACATTTCAAAGTAATCTGATCCAACCCTGACAACAGCCACTATATATATATACAATGTGATGTTAATGTGAAATGAAAGGAAACACAGTTCAACTTTTGCATTGAAAACAGCTGCCACTAAAAGCTACATTTTACTGATGGAATTCTCTACCTGTAGCACTAATGCATCACATTGTTGACATGTTGCTGACAGCTACTCTGCCTCTAGACTTTCACATTATGCTACTTTAAAATAATGGCCTCTGTCAAGCCTAAAAGCATAGGATGTTTTATTGCTCCCTTCTGTTTTGTTTTTTCAAAACCAAACTCGAGACAGCAACTTCTTTTCCAAATGAGATATCCAACATCCATATGAATAGTGAGACTTACTTGAACACAATGGTAAAAAAATAAAGAAAAGCTCCAAACGAAACAAGACACGTAAACTAAAAGGAGAACGCCAGATCCATACTTACTAGCCTATATGATGAGGTTAATATTTAATCATTTCTTCAAGATTAAATAGTGTTCGTGGCTGGGTTAGCTCAGTTGGTAAACCAGGCGCACACCACATTGTCGAGGTTTATTCCTTGACACAGAAGGTTCAGGGTTCGATTCTGTCCTGTGACAATTTCCTGCATGTCTTCCCCCCCCTCTCTCCCCCCCTTTCATATCTAACTGTCCTATCCATAAAAAAGGCAGAAATGTCAAAAAAATGATCCTAAAAAAAGATGAAATGGTGTTTGAGTGTTTTATCCACTCAACCCGAAATCCACGAGTAAACATTCATACTCCACTATTTGTGTATGATTGTGTATGAGAGGGATGACAGTATAGACCCAATCACAATGTTTGTTTACAATAACTTCCGGGTAGAAATGTAGAATGTATATATATATCTGATCTAATTTTTCTAAAATGCATGTTTGATGCTTTCATATGTCAACACTTGCACTAACACTAGGTTGGAGATGTAATTTACCTGATGGGCCACAGACTAAAGAAAATGACACCATCCAAACTAGCAGTCAGTGCGACCGGCGGTGAGATGTCGCTGGTTGTAACGTTAGATGTGGTTTATCACAGATGTTAGCAAAACAACACAGTACAGAAAATACGCAGAGCAGAGACGACACTTAGTCAGTCCCTCATGTTTAACTGTGTATCGTTAAATGTTACGGCTGAAAATGACAACAGAAATAAACAACTTTGCTAAGTTCACATATCAAGTTTAAATCAATGGCCATTGGTCTACCCAAAGTGATTTTTATGTTAGCGCGGCGTCACAGTGATTTGGTCTATTTAAAGGCAGTTTATTGACAATTTAGTCAGTTGAAAATGCATTCTACAAGTTATCTGCAGACAGTAAAATCAAACAATATATACATTTGGATCCACTGTCTAAGCATTGCTTGCTCTCCAGTGATGCAGGCCAGGTGGTTAATTATAGCCTAGCCCTGCAGCCCATGGAAGGCGCTCTAAAACAGATGGAAACCATGACAGGGATATTGTTTGGAGTTTTTCTGTAAGTGATCAGACTGTGCTAGTGGGAATCCTGCTCAGCAGCATGAGCTATGGATATTACCATTGGAGAGCTCCTACATTGCTGATGGTCCAAGGATCAGCACCTTGGACAGCGGTCGTGATACACTTTCTAGCAGCATGATATAGTAGAAGGTCTGCCTGAGCTGTACAGAAAACACTTACAGGGTAACATTGTTTTTATGACAAAGTGACTGATGAGAACAACAATCTTGGACATTGGTCCAGTGTTAAGCCAGACCGCTGCCAACGAGCAGCGGAACAAGTTGCAATGTAAGTTATTGGGCAGTTGTGCACCTTTAATTTACGTCCACTGTGATTGAGCGAGAACACTGTGTCGCCCCAATGTACTGTAATGTGCTCACTGTCTGTCACATGTTCAGATTATTATTCTAAGTGCCTGACAACATTTAAAAAAAGATCCTTTTTGTTTAACATGAAACAGCCCCGAAATCACCATCGCCAAACCAAACTATCAAAAGACATCTTGGTTCATCTTTCTACTTTGCCAACAATCACCTCTCTGGTTTTTAATTCACCCATTTACATGTGGAAATATTCTGGCTCTATACACACTAACAGTATTGTTTAAATGGAGTCTGGTGAGTTTGGCAATGGCGATTTCGGGGCCGTTTCTGGTTGAACAAAAAGGATCTTACTCTTTAACGAAAACGTCTATCTCTTTAGGGATCCTTTCCATAATATTGTCAGACACTTAACATAATAATCTGAGCCTGTCAGCAGCAAAAACAGAACTTTTAGTGACCCAAATTGAAGGTGCGCAATTGCCCAGGCACATTACAGTACATTGCGGCCCGGTTCACAGCTGCCGGTTACAGTGTTCTCGCTCAATACTGGACCAATTTCTACGATTTCATTTCACATTGTGTGACTTTGCAGCCCCTACACCTGCCCCTGCTGGGAAATAAAACAGCACAGGGAAAACATGGTTCTATTGTGTATCATCTTTAAACAATAGCAGTGTGTCCTGGTGGTCTAAGAGTAACATGCTGGCTGTTTGATCTCAGCGTCCCCAGTCCCAATCTGGCTGGAGAGCTTTAGTGCATGTCATCTCTCCTCTTTCTCCCCCCTTTTAACTGTATTTGAAGAAAAAAACATCATGCAGAATTACTTTAAATTATGCACACAGCTCTCCAACAGGTGGAAGTTGCAAATTTTGAATATTCCATTACCATAGTGGTTTGGTAAACAATTTTCTATCATGCTGTGTATTAGAAACAATCCAATTCTTTTCAATTGTCCTGTTAAAGAGCATGACACATTTTCTAAATGAAAATAATAAACTTAATCTGCAAAAACAGATAAAAAGCCATTTTTGATAAATGAATAAACCAACACCAGTTTGATTGTTTTTTGTTGTTTTTTTTTTACCTTTGAAAGCACAATAAGAACATTTTTAGGAAAATAAATCCAAACAGAGATATGTGTTTTTTGAAAATGAACCCTTCAAATATGTACTTCATTGTCTGGCCTACTAATGTGTCTTTACATCCAAAATCCAATTGAGGAAGCAGGCATCACATTTACATATCCATAAATGATTTTATATACATACAGTATATATGCTCAATATGCATGCACGATGGAGGACCAACCATCCAAACATAAGTGTGTTTGAAAATGACTTCCTCACTCTATACAGTATGCTTTCCAAACAACTGTGAATAAAGGAGTCATTTTGAGATTGAAGTCTGGGGTCTCTTAGTATTAATCTTTCATTTTTTTCTGTGTGGCAGGTGCTTTTTCGGTTGACAGCTAAGATGTGCGTGCGAAGAATAATGGCTCCCCTCTCTTCCTGCTGTCTAAAAGCAAAGTCCTGATCTCACTCTGCAACTTTTTTTTACTTTCCTCAAGGCCCCATTAGAATATGTATGGTGGCTGCGGGACCGATGAATCACCTGTCAGTCAGCGCACACTCATCCATCTCAACTGTATGGAGGCTGCGAGTGCGCCTCTGAGTCTGTGTGTGCACTGGTGAGTGCAGCAGAGAGGGAACGACAATGAGCATCTGTATGTATGTGTGTGAGAGAAAGTGGATGTGCATTGCATGCATTTGAATGCATAGCCTGTGTGTGTGGTTATGTTATCTGTTTAAATCCATAAACCTACCAACTGTTTCCTACAAAACAAGAATGAAAAGTAAAAGAAATACAGAGAACAAGAAAATGAATCGTCCTCATCATCCTCAAATAGAGAGAACAGTTTTATCAGCAAAGGCTCAAAAAGGGCTGATTCGTGTCACATTTTCCAAATGGTTTCATCTCTGTCTTAATAAAAGCACTTCACTTTGCCAGGAAGTTTGTTAAGGGTGATTCACTGGGAGCAGGAAAAATGGTCTCATCCTGCAGCAATTTTCTTCACTTGTTGAGAAGAAGGGTGGATTTAATTAACACGCGGAAGATGTGTTTTAAATGTAGACGTGTTTCTCAAAACAAACACAGCAACATCATTTACAGGTGCAATATAAAGTACACACACTTTGGTTTGGTTTGTAAATAGATCAAACATGCACAACCTCTGACAGCTTCCTGTAACAGCGGCCTGTTAACTGTACCTGCGTTGTACAACTGCTTTAACAGAGACTCAACTCTTGGTTGACATCATTTATATTCAACAACTTCTCCTGATGTTACTCCACAGGAAGATAGAGCAAGATCGTTCAATCACACCCACCCTCCGTCTGTTTCCTCCCGCCATCTCCCTATCCCTCCCTCTGCCAGCTCGTTTACAGCCGAGAGTTACAGAGGCCACCCAGTGACACGCAACCTGGCAGGTTGTCGGCTGAACTCGACTGCTGAAACGGCCGACAGCTCACGCTGCTCTGTACACGGCTCATTATTACCCTTTTCACGGCTAAATCCAACCGTAAAGACCACTAAACTTCGAGATTCGTCGACACGTGACCGGCCGGCGATCGCCTAATTTCACAGGAAATCATACAAGTTGTTGTGGATAAGTATTTGTACAATATCTCACACACCCATTAATGAGAATACGTTTAAAATACACACACACACACAAACTACAATAAGCACAAAAATGTGTACACAAATATATCCATCTGTGCGTACATAGATATACATACACGCACGCACGCACACACACACACACACACACACACACACACACACACACACACACACACACACGGGTACAGAAACAGTATACCGATTCTGATTGCTTAACTACAGGTGGCCTTCATACAGTGATGCTATGTGAAGTGTGAGAGGGGGTGGGGGGTGGGGGTTAGGGGGGAGAGAAGAAGTGTGTTTGGGAGGAATGGAGCAAAGGTGGTGGAAAGTTTTGTTCAAGTAGAGGGTGGAAAGGGTGGAAGGAGGAGGAGGAAAACGGGGTGTGGGGACGAAAAGAATGATGAACTCAAGCCAAAATGAAGGAATTAGTGTGTAAGAAAATGAACAAGGATAAGGGACAGGAAGAGCTGATGAATGAGATAATCACAATCGTTGCTGCACTGCTACTTTAACCTCCTTAAGGTTTTCAGCCGAGCCCAGCTTAAGTTTATTGCACGGCCATAGGAAGAACCCTTTTTTGTTTTGTTTTCTGATTGTCTGGCAGGCGTCTGTTAAAACTGTGTAACAGCAGACCTCAAACATAGCTCCACTGATTAGTTTAATGACCGAGTATATTAGCATGCAGCTTACCTTAGCAACAGTTTTCCTGCTTTGTGCCACACTATTTACTGTAACTTTTACATTGGATGTTTAAAAAAAAAAAAGAGTTTGCAATTGCAAATAATTAGCTAAGAATATGAACTAGAAGAGAGGGGATGTCTGCAGGAGTCGTCCTCCCGCCGGACACCGATTTGTCTCTGCATAAGCCACACTCACACTGAAGTAAAAACAAGCAGGGCTCATGAAGTTTTAAAATGGGATAAAGCAGGAGTACAGAACTGTAACTTTGGACCAATAAAGACTTAAGACAGAGCTGTGTGTGTGTGTGTGTGTGTGTGTGTGTGTGTGTGTGTGTGTGTGTGTGTGTGTGTGTGTGTGCGTGCGCACACAGCAACGCTTGCCCCATAAAGGTTTTATCTTGCGTATCCTGGGGCCTTGTTGTAGGAAGACGCATCGCACACTCAACCAAAGCGACCTGTGTTACAACACCCTGAGGGTACAAAGTATATGGATCTACTTCTTCACGGCACTGTATTACAATCCCAGCATGATGTATGAAGGTGTGTGTGTGTGTGTGTGTGTGTGTGTGTGTGTGTGTGTGTGTGTGTGCGTGCGTGCGTGCGTGTGTGCGTGTCTGAGAGAGTACACATTTTATCTTGTTTGTTTTCGAATGTGTGTGAACATTACTTCTGGGTGTATGTTTGCATGTACATTCATTTACAGAGAAGAAAACGATGTGTGCTTTATGTTAGTTTCAGTTCGATAATGTGTCACTATTTATTGTAACTACCTGTACATTACGTCTTGTTAAAGTACGTGTGCAAATGTGTTTCTGTGGTGCCTGTTTAATCTTGTGTGCACCATTGTGCATGAATCATTTTGTTTGTGTGAGTTAGTCTGGCTAAATGATGGGGAAATGATCAAACTGAATGATGGGTAAGAGGCCAGTGTGATGAATAACTCAAAAAAAAAGTAGAATCCATTTCGTTCTCAAAATGGACTGCTTTGCAACAGAGCAACTATTTATGCGCCAATTGCAAAATTAGTGGCCACAAACACATCTGCTTCTCCTCTGCTGTCGTGATGAGAGTACAGCGGATTTAGGAAGATAAGAGGCTACATTCCACTCCAAGGAATTTTGGGTGAACGTTTTTAAATGTCACAACAGACAGAAACTTGCTGTGCTGTGTTATTCTCATAGACAATACAGTGGTGACTATAGTAATTGGTATGATGATCTATCATAAGAGTGGAGGCAGCATGATATTTGCAAATGACGTTACAATAATCTCAGCTCAGCGTTCTGTATTTTACCATCAAGTTCATTTTTTTTCCTTTCATTGAGCCAGTTGCTAAGTTATGTACATTCTCCGACCTTGCTGATATCATAGACTGTATATTAATGGACAGAGCATGTGTGACGTCACCCGTTGGTTTGTGGAGATCTGCTATCCGTCGTCGAGTTTGCCGTTACGGGCGCAGCCATCCTGGTTGCTGATGTGACGATTTTAGACGAGAGGGAGGAGTGAGGGAGGAGCTGCTTACACTCTACGTTACGTTACACACTTTCACTGGCAATCACATCATAGCCACGTCCTAAGACACCCCCTGCTTTACCGCCGATTTTAAAGTCAACGAGACCATAATTCAAAAAATGAACATCATTCTGTGTTGCAGAAGACTTGAAACTAGCGATTGAGACCATGAACTCATTATGAAAATGTTTACTGAGGTAATAAATCAAGTGAGAAGTGGGTCACTTTCTCATAGACTTCTATAGAAACCTTTTTGCAACCGCACGTGTCGCCCCCTGCTGGAATTCAGATAGAATGCAGGTTAAAGGCACTTCCGCATTTGCAGCACTTCGCCGAATCGGATGCGTTGTCCATTAATATTAACAGTTCATGGCTGATATCAAAACCAATCGCTGAGATCAAAACCAATCACAGTGTACAAATGCAAATGACTGTTCGCTGTATCTCTCGGTCAACAGCACAACTCTGTGGGAACAGAGGAAGTTTGTGAGGTGGATGATCGAGACAGATGACTGGACAAAAGTTAAAGGGGGAGAGAGCCCAGAGTGGCTGTTATCACATCCTGCCAATCTAAATGGTTCTCACTTCATTTCTGTTACTTACACACACACACACACACACACACACACACACACACACACACAGTTATACATTCAGAGGTAGAGGAGGTAAACAAGATAAAGAAAGAAAAGGAAATGAAGAAAAAAAGAAGTGAAGATGTAGAATAATAGTTTATAACATGGCTTATACTATATATGTGTGTGTGTGTGTGTGTGTGTGTGTGTGTGTGTGTGTGTGTGTGTGTGTGTGTGTGTGTGTGTGTGTGTGTGAGAAAGAAGAGAGATAGAAAGTCAGATAGCAGAGGACTCGGCCCACCAGAGAGGAGAGAAACGATATCGCCCAGGTGGCGGAAAAGATGGAAAAATCAGTTGCACCGAAAATGACAACCGCTCTACCGAAATTAGTTTTTCTCCCATTTCAACAGTGGGGAAAGAGAGGTATCATTGTTAGGATGATAAGACAAATGCAGCGGCTTCCTCTCCCTCTGTCTTTTTCCTCACTATGAGTTTTAATGAAATCTTGTTTAATATTCTGTGCTGAATGGAAACCTCATCCACATTTTTCTGAGTTGACAAGCAACTTTAACCAGAAGACAATCAGATAGTGTACTAGTGCCAATTGTACTGTTTCTCTTCAAGGATAACACCGGTTTCTTCCAACTTGGGTCTTATATTTTCATAGTTCAGGCCATTGGTTATGATAACGATGTTAATGTTGGTTCAATTAAAACCTCCGTGATCATTTCTTCTCACGTCTGACACTCTTTTAGCGACAATCTTTACAATCTAAAAGGAATGAAACGTAATAAATGGGAACTATCCTTTACTAGTCTGGCTAGTCCACACAGCATTTTGGGATAGGAGAAAAACGTGCTCTGGTTCATAGCATTTCTTTAAACCAATCACAATCGTCTTGGGCGGCGCTAAGCTGCGCACGGAGCCTCGGTGCCTCTGCAAAATAGTCTCGGGAAGAAACTTGTTTTGGTGGAACATGTGTACGTTCCAAGGTTGTTTTAGTCGTGCAACTGAAAACTCAGATTGGACAGATCTGAGGAGCAGTTAACTATAGTCCTCAGAAATCCACCAGAGTTTAGAACTACAACACAAAGAAAGCGTAAGGTGACGGACATCTGAGAATGGACATCCAAAAACAGTGACATCTGGCGGAATTTCAGGCAGAACGAGAGCAATCCCGGAAGTAGAACATCGTGGATATACACTAATCTTTTACCTGCATTCACACAAAGTCAAGAATGCCTCTCTTGTGTGTCTATATGCAGTTTGAATGAATCTATTTTGGGAGGAGTATTTGAATTTTCCTCATGGTTTGTCTCTGTTCATCAGAAAGCCAATCCATTCCAATTTGACTTCAACGGGACAGAATGCAATTAATTAGCATGTTATTGTTTGAAATCTGTCTAAAGCCGGGAATCGGCCTCCGTTTTCTCCTCTCTCTCTCTCTCTCTCTCTCTCCATATTTGTTAATTAATTCTCTCTTTATTCCCTTAATCTTTCTGTATCTTCTAATCATCAGTAATACATTCCAGGTCTATTTCCCAGCCCCATGAACTTAGCAGTTCATCTCACAGAGAACTGATAAGTGCACGCACACACACACACACACACACACACACACACACCCCCAATATGATCAACCCTGCTCATCAGGCATTAATAATAACCACCACATGCCGTGTGTTTGAGTGGAACAAATTTATATTGCACATGTTTTGTTGCAAATTGCTGTACATCTGTTTTGCCAAATGAAAAAATAATCAGTATGTATAATCATTTCATAATATACTTTATGTGTAGCATAATGTAGCCAGTGTGTAAATGTTGTCATTTAGTCAAACAATGGCTTGCGTTACTATGTTTATTGAAAAAGGGACCACAATTATTTACATTATACTGCTATTTCGTAAGAGTTGGTGCCCCTTCTAACCTCAATTTATTTTGGAAAAAACACTGCAAAGACACTAAATCATCTTCAATATCGCTCTGACTGCAGAGCTGAACTATGCAGGCTGTCTGTTTAGGGTTGTGGTCATGTGGACATTTACCAGACAGAAATATTATGAGAAGATGGAACAGTTCATAATGCTGTTGAAACATCAATTTTGGAACTCTGAATTAAGAGACCATGCAATTTGTATTGGATTATTTGCTTTGGGATAATTTGATAATTTTTGTTCATCCATAAATAGCATTCATTCTTTTTTTTTAACATCTCAAATGTTGCTCAAACAGTTGTTTGGCATTTGAAACTTTTGGTGGTTAAGATTTCTGTGTGTGCATGCCTTCCACAAAACAGGCTGCATGCTGTAAATTCTCTATGACGATGTTCCTAGCTAACCGTGGTGAATGCACTCTACCGGATGGGAGAAGAGCTGACTCACCCGTCCACTCCGTACAACAAGCCACCTTCTGACTTGCCCTGGCATCGTCATCAGCATCTCCTGGCTTTGTTAACCAGTAACATGTTTGAGGTGGAAAAGTTCAAATGTACAAAAATAAATAAATAAATAAAAATAAAAACATTTTAAGTCCAATGAAAAAGCACATCTCTCCCCAGGTGTGCCACATCAACAGCTAATTAAGAGTCAGAACCCTCTTTCTTTCTTTTCCCTTTCTTTTTTATTCTCTTTCTTTCTTCTGTGCAATCGCTCAGTGTTATATAGCAGCTCAGAACTACCCCTGACTTTTATTTGAACATTTCTCCAAGTCCGGCAGATTCAGTGCTTTCAGCATGCTGTGTGTGTGTGTGTGTGTGTGTGTGTGTGTGTGTGTGTGTGTGTGTGTGTGCGTGTGTGTGTGTGTGTGTGTGTGTGTGTGCGTGTGTGCGTGTGTGTGTGTGTGTACCTGTGAGTAACACACTCAATACTCCCTCAGGTCTGTTACTTGGTAGAATGTCACTGAGTGTAGGCAGGAGAGAGGGAAGGATTTAAAAAGAAAGAGAGAAAGAAAGAAAGAAAGAAAGGGAGAAAAAGAGAAAGAAAGAAAGAAAGAAAGAAAGAAAGAAAGAAAGAAAGAAATAGGGCTAGGAGGTTTATATGAGCAAACAGAGTGTATTTTACACTCAAGGGAGAGCCAAGAATCATGGGAAATAAGATGTGATTACCGACTCCTCACAGTAAACTCAGTGTGGCAGACATGTGCTCCATCTTCACACACATAAACACACACTCCACAGCACAAAACCAGAGGAACACCTTCAGACAGACAAAAACATAAAACACACACGTGTGAAAACACATAGATAGACACATCTAACACAGTCGCATGCACACACACACGCAGACAGGCACACACACTCAATCTGAACTCCGAGTCATCCGAGTCCACTTCCAGACAGAAACATCACATTGTCCTCAATCCCATGAGCCTCTGCTTCCTCAAACAATCTCTTGGAACGGCAGAGGAAATGTTTTGTCGTTGAAGACGTGCAGGTTTGCAGTGACTTGACAACATGTGACACAACACACAGTCACTTTTGTTAAACTTAACACTTAGTCATGTTATTTGATCTCTTGAGCCTAAAGAGGTTCTTAACCCTTGTTCACTACCAACATGTAAAAGGATGTGTTTATGGTGGACATTGATTGGTTTAGCTTAAAGGAACCCTGGTGTAGTTCCTTCCAGTCTTCCAGTTTATGACGGTTTGGATGCTGCTTTTTTTTGGTGGACACCAAAACCACAAATGCAGACTTCAGTTTTAGTTTTAGTTTTCTTTTGTTTGTTTGTGGTATGAATAAAACTTACCACATACGTGTGATATAAGTTCATGTAGCGTGAATCCAAAAGCATTAACTAATGTTTACCTATTGTATTGTAAAGGCAAATTGTAACTATGTGGTACAGGATGCGTCTTTTCTTTTCCTGTATTAGAGTATGAACTGTATGAAGTCTATTTACGGAACTTTTGTCGTCTCTAGGGGTTGGGTACCAAAACAACCGGTATCTACCGGACCGAATACACTTAGGTTTTGGTTCCACTTAAATGCCTGTGATGGTGCTCCGAAACAGACGTTAGAGGCAACAGAAGCATCGCTGCATGTGACACTAGTTAACACTACACTTGGCAGCAGGTAACGTTAGCCTACTGTTAGCTAAGCAGCTACTGGTTAAACATGGTTAAAACGTGTGGCTGTATTTCACTGGGAAGTATTCCAACACAGGGACGTACAACAGTATGCAGCTAAAGACACAGGAGACTACCTGCACTTTGAGACACCGTGGACACTGCCGGAGAAACTTAATGGTGCGTTCAGTTGCACCTCGTAAGCTCATGGCGCATTCAACGTTGTTGTAAAGTATCATTTTGCCATCTAAGGGTTTTTCTTTTTGTCGTTTAACAGCAATTGACTGGTGAAAAAAGTTATTGTTATAAGTTATTGTTATTTCATTTTGAATAAATCATTTAAAGTTGACCATAAGGCCTCAGCAATAAACAAGCTGTACTTTAATGTCACCGACTGTGCTCTTCTTTTTTTAAAAGATCGGTTAAGGCACCGTTTAGGCACCGGCACTGTCTTTCTGGCTGAACACAAATGTTTAATTCATCTGTTTTCTTTTTAATGCTTATTAATACTGTCAACAAGGATGATATTAAGAGGGTGAGGGTTACAAAGCAACTGTGTCACATCTTTCCATAGAAACCAAACTCTGAGTGCAAACACATCCTCTGATTTTAAGTTTGCTTGCCCAAATTTGTGAGATTGTGTCAAATAACCATATCAGTTCTGTCATGTCCATGAACAAGACCGAAAACGTCTACCTGCTCACTTACTGTAAGCTGCTGAGGATAAAAGACCCAGAGAGAGTCTAAACTCTGAAATATGAACGCAGACAGAGAAGGTGGAATGGAGGCATGACAGTAAGAGTCTAAAAGAGACATTGATCTTCTTACTGTCAAAAAAATATTTTCCAACAGTTTTTAATGAAACGAGAATTAGTATCAAATCTGTCAGCTTCACAGGAACAGATCAGCAGGACACTCGTAGTGGACACATCTCTCCTCCTCAATCTGTTTTATATTTTTTGGCCGTTTGGCTGCTCGTATACACATGAACAGACAGTGAGTGAGCATGATGGAGTTCAATGAGGTGTGGGTAGTGACAGAATCAGCTGATGGGATTGAACCTGTCAGCTTTGGCTTCTCTTTTTCACTGGTTAGTGTTAAGGGAAAACTCAGGAGCAGCACAACTCATTTCACATACGTGACGAATGTTCGGGAGACTTTGATGAATTGCACAGAAGCATGTAATGGAGTCTCAATTGAGGAAATAATTTAGGCAGGCAGTACAGTTTAAACGCAGGGCCCTATCTTGCACCCGGCGCAGCGCATAGCCCAATGCAAGTGCCTTTTGTAGTTTAAGACCGACTCAGTTGTCAATTTCCCGTCCAGCGCCCGCGTCGTTTAAATAGCAAATGCACCTGCGCCCATGTGTGTGCCCATGGGCGTGCTCGTCTTACAGGGAGGTGTGTTCAGGTGAATTCTCGGTGTATTGCTATCTTGAGGCAGCGGGAAGAGATCACGCCACTGACCAACAAAAACCTGGTCTGAAGTCAATAACGCAGCATTTCATTGTTATTTTAACAGCAAATTAGTAAAATGCGCCTAGGCTTATGCACAGCGCGCGCACACTATGCTTGTTACACACACACACACACACACACACACACACACACACACACACACACAGGGAAGCACAGCAGCACACAAACATGCAAAATATTACAAATAAAAATATTACGGTGCAAATCCGCCATCATAATAGCAAAGCGCCAAGGTACAAACGCGCCTGGCTTTTAAAGGGAATGGGAGATGACACTCTGGTTGGTTTATTGCATGTTACGCCCAAAACACACCTACGAATTAATGAAGACACTAAGTACAACCCTTTTGAACTATGCGCCCGGCGCACGGACCCTTTTTTCCGCCGTCAAACTAGCAAAAGTTTATTTGGACACGGCCTAAACGCACCTGCGCCATGTGCTTCACGCCATGCGCTCAGATCATTAAAATAGGGCCTGCAATGTGTTATCATGTCGTGCCGTCCCAACTCTCTGAAGTTCCTGATGTCCTAAAGGTGTGTTTAAACTGATGTCCAGAGGCCTTACGTTTTAGCTGAACCTAGATATTGTGGGCGCTGTAAACACGTATGGATAACCCAAATTCCTCAGCACAGGCAGAATGTCTTTTGAGTTTACTTGGCTAACAATCAGATAGTGTACTAGTGCCAATTGTGGCTAATGTGGCTAACGTCCTTGGCAGGGAGAGCAGCACTGTGTTATCATACAGCTGCTACATCTCCTGTCATCTATGGAGACACAAAGTGGAAGTATTCCTCTGCCTGGGAAGGTTATGGCTAAGGTTATGTTGGACTTAAATAAGAACATGTACATTTCAGTACAAGCATGAAAACCAACAAAAACTAAACACTCAGCAAACATATCTTTCAAGATTATTGTAAATGATTCAAATAAGGATTTCCATGTTCAAAAAGGAGGAGGAAAAAGTAACACTTTTCTGGCCCTACACACTTTTTCTACTTTCATACTTTAGTTATATAGAACAAAAATAATTATTCTGTTATTTATACATGTATACTTACACATACATGCACATATACCTACAGGAATATATATACACACTCATACACACATACATATGTACATTCTTTTTTTTCCTTTTTCTTTTCCAGCTATTACCTACTGGTATAGGTGTTTCATCTGTTATATCAAACCCAACCTATCCAAACTAGACATAATATAAAACCCCAAGAACAATACAGTCAGTCAGTGGCGCAAAAAGTGGGTATGCACTATATGTGGCGCATTGGGGCGCAGCACCATGGGGGGCACCAAAGCGATGGTTAAAGTTTTTGGTATTTTCTATATGTAGCTGCTATTGTGCGTTTCTAAATCATTTCTGCATTTCCTCAATGTTATGCGCCTACTACACTAAAGTAGGTGCCCTGTCTCATAAGATTCCATCATAGAATGTTGACATAGAAGAGGGTGGGGGGGGGGGGAACGGGTGAGCGCTGTGTGAGCAGGTACGAGTGTACGAATAGTAAGTTGCCGTCTATGGAAAAAGAGCAAAGCAAAACAGCTAGCTGTTGGGGCTAAAAATAGAAAAAGAAAGAGGGAAAAGGAGATGACATGTCCAGGGATGCGACAGCAGTTAAATAAGTCGATGGTGAGAGGAAACAGGTAGGATTTAAAGTGTGACGTCTGTGCTTGGAGGCTTGCAAATATTAATGTTAACAGACTAGCTAGCGTTTGCTAACACTGGGAATGTAGCAGCCAAAGGGGGGTTTACGGCTAGCTTAGAATATGCAAAACCAAAGTTGCTGAGCTGAAAACTGGTAAATATAAGGTAGCATGTACAATAAATGACAAGAATCGGGAAAACATAAGTAATGCAATAACTCTGGTTTACCATGGAATCATGCATAGATTTGCTACCAAACTTGGAGGCTTGCAAATATCCATGTTAACAGACTGGCTAGTGTTACTTAACTTAATGCAAACCAATGTTGCTGATAGCTACATTTAGATTTTGGTTAAACCCTATGGAACCAATCCCATGCATGACATATCTCAATTTTCTTAAGGTCAAATAGCAACTGGTAAATATAAGGTAGCATGCACAATAAATGACAAGAAGAAAAATAAATAAATATGAAAAAAATATATAAATATTTAAAATGCAAAATGTGAATGTAATTTCAACAGCAGCACAACCTTACTGCATAATAGTTGTCTTATCTGATGCCATCACTAGTCTGATTTAAGAATTGAATTTAGGCTGCTATATTTAACAGTGAGTTCATTTCATTCAGGTGTGAGGATGGTGGATCAGGAAAGGAGAAGGCAACAGGTAGGTCTAACATTAGGTGGAAGTGTAGGGGGAGCCACTTGATACCAACATATTCATTTCTTATTATCTTATTATCTAACTAATGAAACATCTATTACATAATGTTTGTTTGACAATATGTCTTAGTGGAGAAGAACACAGGCAAGGAGTGAATGAGACAGACATGAGGTCGGCGATGGCATCACGTAGAGATGAGACCAGTGATGACATCAGGTGGGAGTTCTATTAGACCACACAAAACTAAATGTCCAGTATGGTTTGAAGTTCTGTTGACCAACCTATTCACTGTGTCCTTTTTGGGGGAAGAAATAGTGCAGACAGGGATGGAAAGCCACTCACCACCCAAATCACATCAACCAGGGGTGATGATTAGGTTGCCAATTGTCACAATTTGGTTGCCAAGGGCAACCGTGCAACCGTTAACGTCGCTGATATACTTTAAAATACACCTTTATTATTTAAAGCCCATACATGATGATGTCAGCCAAAATTGTCGCTGCATACCCCTCTGACACTGGGTAGTTGCGCCACTGCAGTCAGTACACAATACAATTACATTGTTCTACATTATTAACATAATCATATTTCTCCCTGTCTTGCCTAATTCTAGTTCTTTTTTTTTTTTTACTCTTCCTTCTCTTTCATCATCTTTGTGTTCACTTGTACTGTTGCACACTTTCGGTCCTCCCCTTCTCTTTACTTCCTTCTGCTCCTCAGTCTCTGGTTTCAACTTTTCACCTCCACTGCATGCACCAACCACTGCATCCTTTCCACTCTGCTCCCCAGTCTTTGGTTTCAACTTTTCACCTCCTCACCGCGTCCTCTCCTCCCTGCTCGCCTTTGTTCTCACTGACCCTCTTTCTACTTCCTCTCTACATTTTTCTTTCTCACCGCCAGTCATCCTCCTCCTCTTCTACTACCCGTATCTGTTCATGCATTACTCATATGTTATATTTCTACTCATAAATTCTGTGTGAAGTGTCCACTGTCTCTGACAAACACACACACACACACACACACATTCATATGCACACACAAGCCAATAAAAGAGCAATGGATATGGAATACCATCAACATGACAAACCAGCACGCGCACACACACACGCATGCGCACACACACACACACACACACACACACACACACACACACACACACACACACACACACACACACACACACACACACACACACACACACCCTAAGGCAAGCCCTGAGGACATGATGGTTAAAGAGGCCGGTGAGGTTTACACTGTGTGGGTGTATAGGCTTTGCTTTGCTACAAACACACAAACGCACGTGCACGCACACACACACGCACACACACACACACACACACACACACACACACACAAACTCTCAGACACACACTGGCTGATGTAGGCAGATAAACAAACTTGCACAACTTTTCACGTAAAAAGCTCAGGGAAATAATACTTATAATAAAGTATCATCAATGTATAAACAATTGATGATTCCCTTGTCTCATCTTGTGTATATATCATAATTTTGTGTCATCTATTTTTTCTTCATTGGTGCAAGTATAGCACAGTACGTCTCACCAAATCACCTTCACTTCAATCCATGTTGTACTTACTGACATGAACCATATTTAATGTCAGATAGAATTACATGAGTAAAAGTTACGTTTTTGTAGGTGGCACACGTTTTATTTCTGTTTTCTAGAAAGGGACCTTTAATCACCTAAAATGCAGAGGGAAGAAGACCTTCTATGTAGTATGGGGTTATATTAGAGACTGGATTAAGTACATATTTAAATGTATAGTGTATGTGTGACTTTGGTGTTTTAAAGGGTTAGATTGGATTCACCAAAGTCAAAGTAGGTAATGACTATGGATAAGTACTGTAGCCTACCTCATACAACCCCAACTTCAAAATAATCCAACTATTCCTTTAAGAAGGTGGAATCATTCATCTAAATATTATGCTACAACTCCCAACTGCTCCAACGTTAACTGTGACTTTCTAAAAATGTGTGTGACATCTCATTTTACAATAAAGTTCCTCAGTTGGAAGTCTTGGAAATATACTTTTAAACCTGTTCTTTTTATAAATTGGAGGTTGTGTCCACACCCAGTGGGAGTTCAGAGCGTCAGTTGGTTTCCACAGATCTGGCACATAAGGCTGAGCTGTTCACTCTCCTATTGATTTCCTTATCAGCGAACAGACACATAGAATATGCTGGGAGGGAGCTTTTGGCAACAAAAAGCTCTATGGACAGACACACACACACACACACACACACACACACACACACAAAAACGCACACATTCACAGACACTTACACACTGTGGTGGCCCTTCTGGGTCTAATTCCTGGACTACAATCAGCTTTATGACCACCCAGGGAGACTTAGAAAGATGTAGCAGTATTTCTGGGGAATTCACACACACACACACACACACACACACACACACACACACACACACACACACACACTGCATGGTGTCCACAGGACACTGGCTGACAGTGACTCTCCTGGATCTCTGCTACGCACCACTGAGTCTTATCTCTGACAGACAGAACACACACATACGCTGAGACCCATACACTACACAGAACAAAACACACACACAAATGCAGATACATAGCCCCAATACAGCTTACATTCATACTCCCTGAGACACAGACATGTCAGCATGCAAGCTTGCTCACTCTCTGACACACACACTCGCTCACACACACAGGCACAGCCGGGGGTATGGTTGAGACCTTGTTGCCCTGGGGCTTTTACTACATCTGTTCGACAAGAACCATACAAATGAGAAACGCACAGGAGCAGAGAAAAAAATTCTGTGTGTGTGTGTGTTGACGTTTGTGTACGCACATGCGAATTACAAATGTCACTGCATCATTTACTGACTTTTTCAAACCAAAACATTAGTTTCTCAACTTCTTTAATGACAACCTACCCTGTGTTTTCTATTATTCCCTCTTTTATTTTCTCGGTGTATACTTGCAAATAATTCTCTCTCTCCCATGTATTCCAGTAAAAGTGATGTTTTTCTCTCTGTCGGCGGCATCAATGCAAAGATATGTCATGTCTAAGGCAAGGAAGGAAGGGGGCTATGTTCACAACAAATCGCTGCCGCTGCACGTTTTCTTTAACATATACAGTATTAACTTTAAGGGAAGTGTAAAGCAGAAGGCGGAGGCGTGAATACGAGGAGAATGAGCATGTGAGGAGATGAGACGGAGGGGACACTTAATGAAGGAAAGATGAGAGTAGAGTAGAGGTGTGAAGTCGATCATTGTGTTTAATATGTCTTCCTTTCTGCCTTTTGATTTCCATTGCCGCTTTCCTCCGGTCTTTCTGATCTCTCAGACAAAGGCGTGCGGAAATTGTTCTGATTCTACTGTGTTGTTCTGCAGCGCACAAAGAAATCATTGAAAACAACTAACTAAGATAATTGTGGTAATCCATGCATTGTAGTGTTTGTGGAAATCTTTCCGTTTTCATCACAGCCTTTAATTGTTAGTTGTCATTGCCAATTTCATACACTTTTATTTATTAAGTTATTCTTTCTTTCTCTTGAAAGTTTATTATAAAAGGTTGACACATCTAAAAACTCCATCTATAGTTTTATTACAAAAAATAGAAATAGAAAGTGTCTTACTTTTATGTTGTGCCAGGATATCTTCAATTTGCTGTGTTATTTGTCGTAGTGTGAAAGTTGAAAATAGTTATGATTGAAAGAGTATGGGCCTGGGATATAGTATGTATGTATGTATATAGTATAGTATGGGATAAGTTACTTTACAGAGTAAGATGTTGGTATGATGTTGTGGTTTTCATAGCAGCAATGCAAACAATTCCAACCCGGGAACACTTAGAATTAAAGGCGGAAGGCAACACATACAGTAAAAGGCATTACTTTTCACAGAGATTGCCCAATGTTTCTACAAACAAAACTGTGTGCCATTGGAATCATTTGAAGGAAGACAATCGTTCAGCTGGCCAAGCAGTGTTGTTTCACAGATTAACATGAATGCGTGATCACGTGGGACACCCACGCACACACACCCACGCACACACACACACACACACACACACACACACACACACACACACCGACATGCACAACGCACAGAGAGGGCACTGTAACATCCCCAGATTGTCCTGGTCACACCTGGCTGAACAACATACTAATTAACCCCGATTTCACTTAGCAGCCCGGGTGAACACACTAATACACACACACACACACAGATTAGTTTGGACACAATAACCGTGACACCTCACACATGAAAACACAAATGAAAAGGCATGCAGAAACACACACCCAGAGAAGGAATTAAGCTCCACGCAGACAATCCCACCACACATAAATGAATAGAATAAAAAAAAAACAAAAAAAAACAACTCAAAACTACACAAATGTGCATATGAAGGACACCAATACAAATATAGCAACACACAGGACTCATGAGTGCTCATGGATGTGCACGTGTAATATTGCTCTTCTCTCTTGTTCACTGCTTTGGCATTGGTAATTCCCCTGGCACAATGCATGGCTGACAGCACCTGAGCTTCTCACACACACACACACACCCAGATCCACGCACCCCCCACACACACACACACACACACACACACACACACACACACACACACACACACACACACACACAGACAGGCAGACACAGGACAGAAACGGACACACATTCACACCAAAAGACACATTCAGCAGGGTAAGTAACACACACACACACACACACACACACACACACACACATTTGAACATTCTCAGGAGTGCAGTCTGTGTGCTCTACTAACAGATGGTAATGACAGTTTCAGTCCCTGGACTATGATCTAATCAAAACAACAAAAACACACACACACACACACACACACACACACACACACACACACAAATTTCAGTGTACCTCAAGATTAAAACATCCTTCACACCAAATAAGGTTAACAGCATAATTCATTCCAAATATGCATTGAGAACATAATTTAGGCCGACATGCCTCTACATTTAAATGCATTTCAGTAATGCAATTTAAATTCCATTATAAAACAAACACAGTTCAATCCCCATTGTGCCACATGTGGATATGTTATATATTTAATAGAAAACAAAAGTAATCTTATGGTAGAGATATGTTTTGGTCAAAACATATCTCAGACATCCAATTTTAACTTCACTGTAAGCATTTTATTGTTAAAAAGGACAACAACTTACAGCTTCTAGTAATAAATTGTCGTTAAATGTCTGTGGGCATGTTGTACTTTAACTTCAAAACCATTCCTCTGTGTTTCTACCGCTGTCCCCAAGGTATACATTTTGGGTCGAGGTGCAACACAGCATGTTGTCAAAAGACAACCCACGGAGAATGTCAAGCAACCAAGCATAAATTCAGCTTTACAGTGACTGAACACATGGGGCTTGTGTGTCTTGGTCAAGGACACCTAAAGAGAGAATACAAAGGTCGTGAGAGGTATTATTTTCTGCTGGTTAGCTGATGTGTATAAGGATACGAAATAAAGTGGAAAAAAACACCTGGTTGATTGTTCTGCTCTGTGCCATGCTAACTCCTTAGCTTAATATGTAGAGAGAACATGCTCTGTGCGTTCCATTTGAACTGGAACTCGGATTTCCGACTCGGAAAGTCTAAGAACCTATTACACAGAGCAAAGCCAACCTCCAAATCCAACATGGCTGCCCTGTGCATCAACAGTAGTGAAAGTTGAAAGAACTACAGTTTATTAGCACTTCTGTCTTATTTGTCTCTCACTTAATCAGTCGTATACACAGTCCTGTCCAACTTCTATCTGTGGACATGTTGCTGCGCTGTTTGTATGCACAAAACACAGCGTAATGTGTTGTAATAATGGCTAACCTGGCTAGAGCTAACCCCGCTTGTTGTATTGGAACGCAGTCAACTCAGGTATGATGTCATTCCCAGCTCCAGCTTCCGAGGTAAATGCAACGCAGTATAACACTGTAGCATACAGCTAAGCAAAAGTGGCCAGTGCCACATTAGCACACTAAGTGCTATCGCATTGCTAACACTTTAGCATAGCTGTCTTTGTGCCAATATTTAAGCATACACTGTTTTGGCTAATAGGAGGCTCAGTGCCAATATGTTATCATGCTTCCGTATGTTGAGTGATAACTGGCAGTGCTAACACCATCTGCTGGTATAGTAACATTGAAGCATGCATTGTGTAGAGCAATAGAAGGCTCAGTGCTAATGCATTAGCATACAATTGTGAGTCAAGCCTTCAAGCATACACTGTGATGAGCGACAGTTGGCACAATTCTTGCCATTGATGTATTATAAGAACTGGATAGGGAGCCGCCGCTCAGCCTTGAAGCCAATTTTGTTTCCAGTGGCCACTCACGGTATTGCAACAAAAAATCCCCCTGCAGCCCAAAAAGTATTTTCCCCATAGGCCACCATTGTAAAACAGACATCTGTAAAACTGTTGACAGGACACCTCGAACCGCAAACAAGGTTGATTATGACTCTTTCCCAATGTAAAGTCTAATTGGCCGAGCGGGAACTCGTGGGTGGGGCCAGTGGGAAAAAGACTACTGCGCATATTCTGTGGGCTGCATACCCAGAAAGTAAACCCGGATGCTAGAAACTTTTTTTGTTGTTTGCGCCAGCAGAGCAATTCTTATTGGACTGAATACGCGCCATCCTTGAGTATGGTATCCAATTCTTATAATAAATCCATAATACCTACCCCTTAGCTTACACAGTCTTGAGTGATAGCAAGCTCGTGCTAACGTTTTAGCAAACACTACGTTGACTGATGATTACGGATCTCATGCTAACAATTTATCAGGAGACAAGTCCATGAGCTGATGGTGAAGTGAGGCGTGGATAAAGAAAGACAATTCAAAACACACTGAGTGCAATAGAAAGACAGGAGACAGGTAAAGGGATGTAATTATGTCTGACAACAACAGATAGCTGCAATCTTATAATTCTATCAAAGGACTTAGAACTGCATTATCCTCCTCAGTACGTCAATCTCTTTCTCAGCAGGACAGCACTGTAGTTCCTGTTGTTTACATGAACCATGGGATGGAGAGTGGGATGGTAAATCCCAGAGATTCCTTAATGTGTTTTGCCCTGTATTGAGTGTGAGGGCAGAGCAAAGTAGGTTGCATTAGAGCACACGTGTCAAACTCAAGGCCCGCGGGCCAAATCCAGCCACTCGTAGATTTTGATCCAGCCCGCATATCAATTTAGGTTCACAATAAATTTAGTCCCACCTAGTTTTTTGTAGCTTTTTTTAATGTTTTGTCGCTTTTTCTGAAGTTTTTGTCACTTTCCCGCCTTTTTTCCCCGCCGTTTTTTTTCAATGTTTTTAGTCGCTTTTTTTCTTTGATGGCTAAGTTACTTTATTGCTGACTTTTGGGGTCTTTATGTTGACCAAACTGTAAGTGAGAAGGCTATATGAGACATGCAACAATACAGTCAAAGATCCTTGACTTTTTTGATGAAATAAAAGCATGTGAATAAACTAAACGTCTGGTCCTTGATGTGATTCTTATTTTCCAGTGTGGCCCTTTGTGAAACTGAGTTTGACACCACTGGTTTAGAGGATTTGAATGTCCTCCACGAGGGGATATGTCCAGCAGCACAGACAAATAGACGAGGGACAGAGAAAACAAGAGGTGATGAGGGGCGAAAGGACAGGCAGGTAGGAGAGAGGAGGAGCAATTGTAATTAATATAATTGCTGCTTTTGAAGAGTAGTCAAATTACTGTATATATTAACCACTTGAACCCAAACACTCCCATTAATATTTTGCTTAAGTAGTTTCCAAGTGGGATAAAAAAATGCCATCAGCGTTTGGCAACATCATGTATTCTCTGCTTGTTCCTGCACTTCAGTAAAACTGTAGAGTACTTACTGTGTGAAATAGCCTACACTGTGCTTTTTATTGCGACCCCATTACATCACATAAAGAAAATTGATCACTTGTGTAACATGTTATATATAGTTCTGTTTACAGTTTTGGCATCTTTGGAAACGTGTCTTGAGTAGGATTTAAAATAGAGTTATTTGGGTTTGAACACATGGGAAAATAAAATACCGGACCGGCCCAAAGGGTTTATGGGGGTGTAAGAGGTAACAGAACTCCGTTGTAGATATCCCTCCCTGTATTCCTGCTGAAATACTGCTGCACTGCGGAAATTGGAACCTCTAAACATATTCTTTTAGATAAAAACAATGCTTTTATTTATTTTAAATCAACAAACAACGTGTTGCCATCTATCCCAAACCTTGACAAATGAAGTGGACATGAGACACAGAAGGAAGAAAATGAATTGAAAGACCGACAGAGAGAGAAAGAAATGGAGTGAAAGAGGGCTCATTGGGAGTTCCATTCAGTACTGTGAAGTCTGTTCAGTATTCTGTCCTCAGCATTCTCACAGCGCTAATGAGCAACAGCCAAACACACACACACACACACACACACACACACACACACACACACACACACACACAAAACCCAGACGCAATTCTCACTTTCTCTACATTAAATAAGTTGTCCCACTTTACTGCATCCACACTGATCAGATGTGTCAAGCGCTGCCTTTCTTTCACACATTTAAATTCATCACAAATACTCTGGTTTTAAGGGGCTGGAATTTACCTCCTACTTGTAGTTTATGTGAAAGAAGATGAACAGCATGAACATACCTTTAACGATGAGGTCGGCGTAGTTGGACACCCCTGACCCGCCGTCGGATCGGATGACACAGCGGTAGCGACTGGTGCTGCGTTGCGATGTGTCGCCAACGCTGACGGTTGCGGAGAAACGTCGGTGGTTCACCACCCTGGTCACCATCAATGCCGTGTCCTTACCGTTCCACTGCTGCATACCGAAAAACATAAGACCAGTCAATTATTGGCAAAAGCCTTTTAGCTTGTTCTCACCGATGCAAGTCTGGATCAACGGAAGTACACTTCCAGGATAGAGCTTGACATTATGCACACCTCACCTTCCTCTCTCTGTGTGTTGCCGTTCTTAAAATCCCTTCCATACGGGAAACAACAGCTAATAAACTACTCGCTGAAAATGGCAAGTTTTGAAGAAAGTTTGGACCGTGCAACAAGGCAGCCCTGCTTGGTTCTTTTGGGTAATGATTGTAAAGATTTACAAAGAATATGTTTACGCCATTTAATCTCTAACTGGGATGTTTTGGGACTGATTGGCGGGATTGCCATGGACGAAGTACACACATACATTTAATATTGTATGTGGCGTTTTCTTTTGCAGGGTGAAAATGTTTCACCAAAACAAGTTCATTCCTGAGACTATTTAGCGGAGCCACCGACTTTGCGTACAGAGCTTAGCGCCGCCCAAGACCAATTGTGATTGGTTTAAAGAAATGCAAACAACCCAGAGCGTTTACTTCTCCTATCCTAGAATGTATCTGTGGTGTAGCCAGACCTTACTCCACAGCGCTGTGGTGATAGAGGCAATGCTAGACTACACCGATGCTGACTTGGCATTTGAAACACAACTTCTGCATACAGAGGTCATGATGATTGCGCTCTTCTTACAGTAATGGAAAATAATGCAAAAGATTCAAAAGACCAAATGCATTTATTTATTTTTTTTCATGATTATTTTTATAGGGCATTTTCTGCCTTTATTTAGACAGGACAGCTGAAGACATGAAAGGGGAACGAGAGAGGGGGGAATGACATGCAGCAAAGGGCCGCTGGTCGGAGTCGAACACGGGCCCCATGCGTCGAGGAGTAAACCTCTATATATGGGCGCCCGCTCTACCAACTGAGCTTTCTGGGCACCCATCCGAATGCAATTTTAACTGAAATTGTGCAGAGAAATTAAGATCTGGTCATAAATGGAAAAGTTTAATGATGAATAACATTATGTTATATGTAAATGTAGAAAGACAAGTACATATAATCCATGACATCACTCAAAGGTTTCTGAAGAGATGTCGCGAAGCCTGAAATTTGGTTTACAGTTTGTCACTATTTGAAATTTACTTGAGCCAGAAAATCTAATTTAGAAAAAAAAAGGTTTGCAAAGTGGGGGTTTGCTGCTTGCTTGTCCCAGCTGAATGTGATAGGCTGAGACGTCTGTGAGCCTAATATTGTGAGACATGCATTACAAGAAGTGAAATTAATTCTTGAGAAAAAAAATACTGAAATTCTTAGAATAAAGTTTCTTGATGCTCATTTCACTGACAGATATGTCTGAGTTTTCTTGGTATCATCTAGCTGTCATTTGCCGAACTGCAGGGTGCTTAAGGCACTTTCACATTGGGTTCATTTTGGCCATGTTGCCATCATGTAAGGCCTAATCTGGTGTATCTGAATATTAGAAATTAATTGTAGAGAAAAGGAAAGTGTAACCTTAGCCAAGGACTGCTGCCCCCACAGTTTCTGAAGTATTTTAGCCTATCAATTTACAGGGATTCCAAGAGGTATGCATCAACAATAGCACAGTAATGACACCATATTGAAATCAAAGACCTGGCAGGAACCAAAAGCAATTTGAACAGAGCAAATCAGTCATGAAAACAAACCCCGTACTGCTTTGCATACGATCCCCACATCTCCAGATGCAATCTTTTTCATACCACTGTAGTATTATCTGCCAATTTAGAGAAACATGTTTTTTCCAACATACCTCCAGTGAGGAAGGCCACTGCTCGCTTTACTTTACACAGCAGCGTTTTCATTCAGTGAAAACATGCAAGCTTACCAGTGCACATGTAAACTAGGATGTATATATGCATGGATGCACACAACACACACACACACACACACATCCCTTGTATAGAGATGGAGTCATCGGTGCAGAGCGGAACAAGGACTTTTAATCAGTCCTGCTGGGAAGGCTGGGGATGTTTGCCACAGTGTACTTACTTTTTTTATTCTTATTTTCTATAGAAAATGGTGAAAATAAATCATAACTGCATTTGCTATACTGGCCTATTATACAATTTTAATTCTTTATTGCAGGATATTTAATATAGTATTAGATGGATCAATAGATTGTTGTTTCTGATTTGCTGGCAGGAGTCCGTCAAAACCATATAACAGGATCACGCTCGTAAAGTTCTGGTCAGGAGGAATCACTGTTCGAAATCACTGCTTAAGGGATAATCAACGTCAGGTAACCATAACAACAAGACTTCAGCTCAACTTTCAGTAGTGAAACATACCTAACAATTGGTTAAACTTACTACATAAAATTTAGGAAATGGTCAAACAGTAGTAAGTGGCCATGGTATCAGAGCCATAATACACACAGAAGTGTTCTGATATAAAAAAGAATGGACTCTATAGTGCAGTTTACCTTTTGGCATTCTCCACCTAAGCCCATACTTAGACATATCTGGACAACTTGCAGTGTATTATCACTCAAAAAAATTGTGAATCTACAATATTGTAATTAACAAATTTATAAATAATTAATTTCCATTAGATACACCTGTACAAGTACTACGTACAAGATCTTTATATAGATGTACATGTATTGTTTGGGGGGTGGCAGTAGCTCAGTCCATAGGGAGTTGGGTTGGTCGTTGGTCGCTAGTTCAAGACCCCATTCTGACCAAAGTACGGAGTGTGGACTGGTAGCTGGAGAGGTGCTAGTTCACCTCCTGGGCACTGCCAAGGTGCGCTTGGACCCCCCCCAACTGCTCGGGGCGCCTGTCCAGCAGTCGCAGCCCCCTTACTCTGACATCTCTCCATTTGTGCATTTATAGGTGTATAGGTGTATAGCACGTGTGTGTATTTCAGGCCTGTGTGTTCTAACAACAGAGTGAAAAAAAATTGCAATTTCCCCACTGGGGATCAATAAAAAGTATAAACGATTTCACAAAACTCACCATAGTATGCCACCGAAACACATATTTACTTTTCAGTTTGTAGCAAACCAGGGGAAACAGAGCAGCCAATCTGGCACAGGGGGCGGGTCCATAGGCTCAGATTGGGGGAGGTGATAGAGGGTGTCTATCTGCCTGTTCAAGCGCTGCAGCCACTTGGCACATAGCACTGGTCACACCTGCAGCCCATCAGGTAATCAGGGGAAGGCATTAAGAGAGGCAGCCCAAGGCAACATGGGAATGAATGAGGAACTAAGGACCAGAGTGGCAACGCTGCAGGAGTTTTGTTGTTGGGTAAGGAGATTGGCTGGAAAGAAGGACTGACCTCTCGCTCTGCTTTTAAACCCCCACAGGACGACACCGCATGAAGGCTGACAGACCCGGGATGGGAGGAATCCTAAGTTAAAGTTTGTTCCACTACCCTTTTCCTGACCTAAGTTATTAAAGAACACTTTATGTTAAAGTCAACTGTCTCTGAGTTACCTATTTTCATTGTGAATCGGGCTTTCAACTCCCCTGGGTTGCTACAAGTTATAACAGTTTTATAATGTGTGGAATTCTGACTTTGTACAAGTTCTGCATGTACACTTCCTGCTGATATCGTTCATGCACAGTGATACGAAGGTACTAACCTGTAGCCAGAGTTTATCGTGCTGAGACCATTTCCCTCCGGCAGTACACTGGAACGTAGCATTCTGACCCACGTTCACCTCCACGTTCTGCAGACGCAGGAAGTGAGGCGCTTTACCTGCAACATACACAGTAAACCGACGCTGTGTAACCATTAGGTCAAGAACATAAGTTTTTTTTTTTTTTTTGTGAATTCATTTTATTGGAATCATAATGCGAAGTCTCAAAAGAAGGTAGAGGACTATTTGCTTTTGTTGGGGACCTTTTTATGAAGAATAACGGATCTGACTTTCAGTTTTTTTTTTTTTTTAAGAAATCCCCGGTGCCCTAGACCATACAGATGCAAATCCTTTTTCCATTTCAGTTTTTTAAATTTATTTTATGTATATTTGAGTTGTACTTGATAAACATCCCGAGGTTAAATTAGTTCTGTCTGAATAGGGTTTCAAGCTTTCTAAACTAATAAAAGTTCTTTAATCATGTATTAAAGCAATTGGCAGGCAACTGAAAGAAGCCATCTTGTTATTAAAGACATGGTAGATCCACACTGGCTTATAATCGCAGACGCCAGTGGTAATGAGGAAAAAAACACTTACAGAAAACCCACAAAACAAAACAGTTTAAACAGGGCTCAATGTTGCTGTCTGGAGCCAGGTAGAAAAAAAATGTATGGGATGGCTATGAGACAGATGAGCAGGCAGACAATGAAACAGACTGCCAGACACTGGGTGACTTTGGCCTGGCATTGAGATCAGCCAGCGACTGGTTAATTTAATTTTCACTGTCTGCAGACAGAGATAAGCCTTGCGGAGTACGCATCGATCATTTAACAATGATAATTTGCCCCGACACTAATGGTCAGTTTGTTACAAATGACAAGAACTTGTATATGAATATATGATAGATAGATAGATATATATATATATATATATATATTTGTTGTGGTACATTTACCTCCTTGTACGTTCTTTCTCCTCCCTCTTGAAATGACCTCAGATTTGCATTTTCTACTTTATTTTCTCCCATTGTGAATACCTCTACTTTCTTCAGCTTTCTACCATGGACTCACCCACTTTGACGAATCTGATTAGTGACTGGCACATATGAGCCAAGTGTTCTGTGCCAGCGGTTCAGAGAAAAAGAAAAGGCAAGAAGAAAGAAGAGACTGATAGAAATTTTAAGAGAGTGTCAAGTAGCGTGAGGAAAGGCATGGGACATGCAGAGAAATGGGGGAAAAAAAACTAATGAGATGATCAAAAAGTTCAACAAAACAAAAATCATCTTAAACAAAGAATTGTGTTTTTCCAAATTAAAACGAAAAGAGCTTTTGGTTATGGCTGTTTTTCTTTTCAAATTAATATGCATTCTTTATGTATTATGTAAAAAAAAATAATACTAACCTGACGTTATGTGAATCACGTTTACACACCAACTTCGAAACTCATTCATTGAAGTTTTCGTACTAGATTAGTTTTTATGCATGCATTTTTTTTTTTTTTTTTTGCATACGTCAAAAGCCTTAAGAGAGCAGTTTGAACACCGTACGTGCAAACACCATCAGCCCAAATGGCTTCTGATAGGCTGATTCCAGAGTACGTGAGCTGAGCGAGTGGAGCGCGCGCGGGAGAATTTCGGAAAATCTGATTTAAGTGAGTGACAAGCGGAATGTTTCACCCCGTCCACACTGCTCACGTGCTCTGGCCAATTCACTCCATCTCCCAGCACAATCACTTAAAGCAAAGAATACAGAGATGCAGAATTTAAAGACTGTAGTATAGTGATTGCAGAAGAGCTCGGAATCGTGGGATGGTGGGCTACTGATCGCAAAAGCAAAGGATATATGAAAGATTAGACTGTAGGGCTTGTGCTCTAGGCAGCTACACGATAGCTTCTTGCTAATGTCAGTCATTCATTAACCTCATTTGGGAATAGAGGTATTTATTGCTCCCACGTAGTAAACTCAAGAATGGAGAGGACCACAAAATCATCCTCACTACTTGACAACTCCGTTTTGTATTGTATTGCAAACTTCCGCAACAAATAGAATAATAAAACACATTGGACTCAGTGTGCAGGGTTTCAGTGAGCATGACGGATTAAGAAAACGCACCAAAAATGCGAACTTGGTGTGCAAAGGCTTTAACCCTCTAAAAGTGACTATATCATGTGTTATATAAGTATAATGAAAGTAAAGTTGAATTGAACTGAATGAATCTAAACTAATGCAACAGTGCCAGTAGGAACTTATAAGACGTTGAGAATGTGAGAGAGAAATACTGGGTAGACAGAGAGAGGTAAGTAGGCCACCGAGTGTTGTAGTAAGCAGTCTGGAGTTTTGTGAAGCAAAGTGTTTCTGTCAGATATGAGCGATGAAGACCCTGAGTTTGGACCTTCTTCCTGGCTCTCTGCAATCTGTCTGCAAGCCTCACAATCTGTCCTTCACACCGCCTTTGTATGTGTGTCTAAGTGAGAGCAAGCTATAAAACAGATGATGCTCAGTGGGGCTACAGTTGTGCAGGGTCAACCATTAAGAGACACACACACACACACACACACACACACACACACACACACAGGCAGTCACTTACGGCAGGGGTGAGCCAGAACTCGTATGTCGTCGATGGCGATGAAACCTGGATGGCCTTGAACTGAAACCGCTTCAAATATGACCTGAGAGGGGAAGGAAGGAAGGAAAACAAAAAAAAATTTTGAGTCACAGTTTTTACCAAAAGTAGTCTTTCTCCCACAAACTGCAACACCTTCATGTCCCTGCGAAGCTCATATAGAAACCCCAGGGGAATTTCCAGTGAAAGTCAGAAACTACTCCTCTCTTTACTTCATCCTTCTGTCTCTGTCCTTACGCCAACCACATACACTACTGGTCAAAAGTAGTTTTTTATTGAAATTTTAGCAGTTCAAGTCCAATGAATAGCTTGAAATAGTACAAAGGTAAGTGGTGAACTGCCAGAGGTTAAAAAAAAAAGAAGTAAGATTACCCAAAACTGAAAAATCATGTACATTTCAGAATTTTACAAGAAGGCCTTTTTCAGGGAACAAGAAATGGGTTAACAACGTAAAGCTGTTCTGCAGCAATGGAGGTTGATCAAGCTTTGAAGGTTGGTGCTACCAATTCCCACAGGTGTTCCAACTTGTCTGGATTACTTACAAACCCCTCTGTTTGTATAAAAGTATTGTTGGAACACACTGTGGTACCATACCCTCGTGAGCATTATTTGAACAGTATTGTACTGCAGAAAGTAGTGTGTTGCCATGAAAATGGCGGGAAAAAGGCAATTAACAATGGAAGAGAGACAGACCATCATAACACTTAAGAATGATGGTCTTTCCTACAGAGAAATTGCGAAGAAAGTCAAGGTGTCAGTGAGTACAGTATTCTTCATCATCAAAAGGCACTTAGAAACTGGGGGAAACTCTGACAGGAAGAGGTCTGGCAGACCCAAAGCCACAACAGAATCAGAAGACAAGTTTCTGAGAGTCCATGGCTTGCGTGATAGGCGGCTCACAGGACAACAGCTTCAAGCACAGCTTAATAGTGGTCGTGATAAGCAAGTCTCAGTTTCAACTGTAAAGAGAAGACTTCAAGCTGCAGGTTTGATAGGTCGAGTTGCAGGAAGAAAGCCATGGCTAAGACATCAGAATAAGAAAAAGAGGCTTGCCTAGGCCAAGAAACATCGTCAATGGACTACTGAAGACTGGAAGAAGGTGGACTTTTGGAAATTTGAAATCTTCGGTTCATCATGCAGGATTTTTGTACGCCGTCAAGTAGGCGAAAGGATGGTTCCTCAGTGTGTGACATCAACTGTCAAACATGGAGGAGGAAGCATGATGGTCTGTGGCTGTTTTGCTGGATCCAGGGTCGGTGATTTGTACAGAGTGAAAGGCACCCTGAACCAAAACGGCTACCACAGCATTTTGCAGCGCCATGCAGTACCCTCTGGTATGCGCCTAGTTGGTCAGGGGTTCATCCTACAGCAAGATAATGACCCAAAACATAAGTCCAAGCTATGCCAGAACTACCTTAGCAAAAAAGAACAAGATGGTAAGCTTAAAAACATGGAGTGGCCAGCACAGTCACCAGACTTAAACCCCATTGAGCTGGTTTGGGATGAACTGGACAGAAAAGTGAAAGCAAAGCAACCTACAAGTGCCACACATTCATGGGAACTTCTGCAACAGAGTTGGGATGAACTTTCTGAAGAATATTTGATTTCCATTGTAGAAAGAATGCCATGAGTGTGTTCAGCTGTTATATCTGCCAAAGGGGGCTACTTTGATGAGTCAAAAATGTAGAATACATTTTGGTTTATAAATTGATTCCATGATTTCTTTTTTAACTTCAATTGTTCATTTGTTCTATTCTTTCATTTCAGAGTACAATAAGACATGAATTTCAATAAAAACCTGGAAAAATTGGGGTGTTCTAAAACTTTGGACCAGTAGTATATGTCAATCCTCCTCCTCCCTTTCCTCTTTCCTTGTCTCATCCTCCTCCTTCATCCTCTTCATCTTTCTCTCTCCCTTTTCTTTTTCAATCAGACCTCCTGCTCTTGCCTCTCCCTCCATTCTTGTTCCCTCCCTGCTCTTCTCATTTCTTTCCGTTTCCTCTCAGCCATCTCTCTCTTTGTCTTCCTTCATACGTATGTATTTTCTCTCTCTCTATCAGCTCTTTTATTCTCTTTTTCATGTAATTGTAATTTGTGTCTTTCCCCACTACTCTCACATCACTCACACATTTCCTTTACCACAGACTTTGAACACACACTCATATGGTGACAGGCAGTCAGTAGGGCTGTCAGCAGGGCCATGGACTTCTGACCCACACAGATATACTAGTATACACACACACACACACACACACACACACACACACACCCTCAACAGTATAAACTGGGACTTAGCCTGAATACTAAAGACTTCTGGGAAGACATTACTCTCTTCCTTTCCTTAAAAAAATAAATCCCCTGCCCTGGCTCGCATGTCAAGTTTTTAGACACCAGAGATACTGGTACATACTGGATACTGGTATATATATTTAGGACTCTCATCACGATATGCTCTTTTCCATCGTCCTGTCTTTCTCTACTTTGGACTACCTAATAATTTGGGGTGGCAGTAGCTCAGTCCGTAGGGACTTGGGTTGGGAACCAGAGGGTCGCTGATTCAAGTCCCAGTATGGACCAAAAGTACAGAGTGTTTATTGGTAGCTGGAGAGATCCCAGTTCACCTCCTGGGCACTGCCAGGTGCTCTTGTGCAAGGCACTGTATCCCCCCAACAGCTCAGGGTGCTGGTCCAGCACTGGCAGCCCATTCACTCTGACATCTCTCCATTAGTGCATGAATACATCCTGAGCATGTGTGTGTATTTCAGGCCTGTGCGTAGTGATTTTTAACAAACAGAGTGTAAATTTACTTTAAGCTACTAAGCTTTACTCACTGTCCTCCATGTTTTATTTATCAAAAGAATCCACAGTTTTGGCAGTGATTTATCCAGGGAGTAAAATCCCACATTTACATGGCAACAGACCAGAAGTGTATCAAAATTTTCATGCATGAAAATATGTGAAATGTTTAGTTTTATCTTGTAAATCTGAGTCAACAGGGGGGAAGTAAAATATGTTATTTCTTCATTATAGTTCAAATGCACTTAAAAAACAACACACAATTAGCCTAATCTTCCAAATTAATTGGTGATAAAAGTGATTCCCATCCAGTGGTACTTCTGCTAGAACCAGAGGGTACTTGGAAAGATTGTAGAGCTGCTTAACAAATTTGAAAAAAATACAAATTATGATTTGATTAAAATAATTTATCAGCTGTAACACCTGGACACACGGATTTTAAACAGGTAGCTAAAAGTTGTACATTACATGAATGGTAGAAATAAATAGCTAAAAAGAATGCATAAATGGCTGAAATGGTTCGCTGAAAGTAATGACTAAATAGTCCAAATAGTTAGCTAAAAGTAATGAATAAATAGTAAACTAAATGAGCTAAATGTAAGCTATGGCATAAGCAGCTGAAATAGTGAGCTAAAACGACTGAATAAACAGTTATGATAGTTAGCTAAACCTACTGACTAAACAGTTTAAATAGTTAGCTAAAACTAGTGAATGAACAGTTCAAATAATTAGCTAAAACTACTGACTAAACAGTTTGAATAGTTAGCTAAACCTACTGACCAAACAGTTTAAATAGTTAGCTAAAACTACTGACTAAACAGTTTAAATAGTTAGCTAAAACTACTGACTAAACAGTTTGAATAGTTAGCTAAACCTACTGACTAAACAGTTTAAATAGTTAGCTAAAACTACTGACTAAACAGTTTAAATAGTTAGCTAAAACTACTGACTAAACAGTTTGAATAGTTAGCTAAAACTACTGACTAAACAGTTTGAATAGTTAGCTAAACCTACTGACTAAACAGTTTAAATAGTTAGCTAAAACTAGTGAATGAACAGTTCAAATAATTAGCTAAAACTACTGACTAAACAGTTTGAATAGTTAGCTAAAACTACTGACTAAACAGTTTAAATAGTTAGCTAAAACTACTGACTAAACAGTTTAAATAGTTAGCTAAAACTACTGACTAAACAGTTTGAATAGTTAGCTAAACCTACTGACTAAACAGTTTAAATAGTTAGCTAAAACTACTGACTAAACAGTTTGAATAGTTAGCTAAAACTACTGACTAAACAGTTTGAATAGTTAGCTAAACCTACTGACTAAACAGTTTAAATAGTTAGCTAAAAGTAGTAGTAGTATGATTGCTGACCAAACCAACCTAAATATTGACAGTTCAATAAGTTGTAATAAAATAAAAAGTAACAATATCCACTTTGATATAATTAGGTGTTATACATTTGGAACACATTACAAATTGATGAAAAGGTAGGTGTGTTCATCTGTCAGGGCTGTGGAGGTACCTCAGACCAAACCATTGGTAGGCTACAACACACAATAACCCACTATATATATATATAAAATATGTGTTGCAGTGGGAGGTGACTATATGAGGTGATATAATATGTGTTGCAGTGGGAGGTGACTCCTCATTAGGGAGGGAAACACACACACCTTTATGTCACTTTGGTTACCATTGTGCCTCAGATCTGTGTGTGCGACACGGGGGTGCCTTCATTTACTGAACATAGCTAGTCATTAGGTAAAACACAGTTGCTTTTGTGCTACTTCAATAAAACATCACAGCAGGGTATGTCTCTCTGCACCTTAAACAGACTGACACACAGACAAAATGAGAGTAATTAAATAGCAACAACTTTGTGTTTCCATATTAAAGGAATTCACAAATAGAGGCCTGTTGGTCATCTTACCTGTTAAGTGTTGAAACTCAATCCACAACTCAAACCATGGTGATAATTCAGCTTAGGTTATAAAGTTGTATTGTCTATGGTTATACGCTAAAGTGTTAGCACGCAGCATCAAAATCATAAAGTAATCATAAAATCATGTAAAGATAGTCGACGTAGCATCAGTGACGTCACCCATTGGTTTGTGGGCTGCCGTTTAGAAGCCTCGAGTTTGGCAATCTGGCAGTCGCAAAAAATGTTGTTATTGTACCTTAAATTGTCAAAACTTACAGAGGCACCTTCTGCAGTTGACTATCTATTAAATTATTATTAGATTAAAGTAAATATTACTTTATTTTATGAAGGGGGGGGCAATTAAAAAGGCAAACCACCTCAGGCAGGACATTTGGAATATTACATATGGACATATTAAATTTCTGCATGACATACTGTAAGGGAGTGTAATTATAGATCTCAATCACATTAAAAGATTACTTTAATCTGGCTCATTTCGTTTTGGCTCAAGAATTAAATGATGCACAGCATTAGAAAAAGAAAGGTTGGCCTTATTATTGAAATACGTATATAGCCTACTGTATTATTGTTTTCGTCATGTATCATATGACATGCAATAAGCCTTTGCAAAAATGTTACTAATGGCTGTTCATGCCAGCAAAGACAGAAGATACATTTGTGTGTGTGTGTGTGTGTGTGTGTGTGTGTGTGTGTGTGTGTGTTCGTGTGCGTGTGCGTCTGCGTGTAAGTGTTACCTGATAGGAGTTCGGCCAGAATGTAGAAATGGCCAGCTCAGCCTTCACCCAGCCTTCAGTAACAGTATCAGAGGCGTTCCATACTGGGTTACCCTGAGCGCCTCCATTCACCTGCAGGCAGACAGTGAGAAAAGACAAAAAAAAGCATAAAAAAAGAGATTTAGTGGCTGAAAAGAGAAACCTCAAATCTTCTTTCAGTTTTCAGAAAGTAAAACTGGAGAATGTTTTACGATAAAGCCAAAATAAAGGTGTCATTTTTACTATTTAATAATTGTATCAATTATAATTAAACAAGATGATAATTACACCGATCTGTAGCTTCTGCCAGGGGCGTTGCTGGTGCTACTGTTTCTCTTGTAACTCTTGACTCCTTAATCTTCTGACATGTATTCCGTATTTATCAGTTTATTAATTAGTCTCTTACTTCACGCGTTGATTCTCCAATCCAGTGATGTGTTAATCCCCTTGCTCAGTCACTTACAGATCTTTGGCAATCCCTTTATGTCATGACTTATCTTTTCATCCCTTTCATCCATCTTTACATTCCCAGAGTTCACTAGTCTGTCCTTTCACACAACACTCACACCCTCCATCTACAGCTCTCTTTCAAGCTTGTTATTCTTTTTTGCCTGAAGATGGTCTAGTACCAAAACATTGCCTACTATTAAACTTTATATTTTTTTGCAAGTTAGACAGTGTGTGGGAGTTCATTTGCAAGCTTTTTTATTCTACCCATCTGTGACTTCAGACCATAATATGAAACATCTATCAATGTACACTTACACTCACAACCCTGGTTGCTATCCCTAATGTTTGTTTGTTTATTATAAAAATTTTTATGATTTCCTATACTTTACATGCATATGTGTCCATGCACACAAACACAATAACCAAGCTATGAAATGCAGTAGGGCTAACTTGATCCATATTAAAAGTAGGGCTGGGTATCGTTTAAAAAATAATCAATACCAATATCGTAAATTCGATACAGATTCCTGAACTGTACTTTTTTCAATACCAATTATTTTTAAAATCCATAGTAACATAAAGAAATTACAACATTACAGTACAAATCTTTTATTTTTCAGCTTTACAACGCACACTGTAGTCAAGCCGCTCAAAATACAGCAACACACACACACACACACACACACACACACACACACACACACACACACACACACACACACACACACACACACACGTGAGCCATCTCTGTGTGTGTAACGGAGAGTTTTTCCTGCCTGCCTCTACATCCTGTAGTGTTAGACAGCCAATCAGCAGCATTGTTAGATCTTGGTACAAGAATGCTGCATGTTTATTGGCTCACTGACGCTGATGAGATTGACTCCTAGGTATTAGAATTTGGTATTGAATGACGAGGCATTTTTCGATACTCAAAACTACGGAGGCACTTCCGTCGGTACCAAGCCCTAATTAAAAGGGAATATTTGAGGCCTGAATTTTCATGACGTCAGCCATTCTGCCTTCCTCTCTTTTTTCTCTCTCTCTCTGTCACTCTCTCTCTCTCACACACAAACACAACACACACACACACACACTTACGTTGCCGGAACACTCAATGCCCTAGGGCGAACTCCATCACTCTTTGACAGAAAACAGAGGTATGTTTGTTTAACTGTTTAATCTGTTCAGTCTATCACCCTCTTCATCTGTCAAACCATCCCTGCCTGTCAGTCAGTCGCTCTCTCACACTCACACACACACACACACACACACACACACACACACACACACACACACCTTGATGTAGACGTTGAGCGTGCCAGGGCTGGCTCCGTCCCGGCTGGACAGGGAGTACAGGAAGTCGATGCAGTGGGTGTCATTCTCCTTCAGGGTGGGCATGTAAAGGTGAGCCTTCTGCCCCGACGCCCGGCCCGACGCGTTCACCACCATGAACGAACCTACAGCCACAGAAACAGGACAGATACAGTTCAAATACGTTTAGAACAAAACAGGTGCACTTTAACATGGGGGATTTCTTCCACGGACAAGAGCAATGCTAGCAGATACTGTTTTAAAGAATGATTTCCAATCAATAAATTGAAATGATGTGATTTCAGTATTAGTTCAGCATGCTGTAAATCTGGTTCTGGTACACAAAGACAACAGAACAAACACGTGACAGATCAGGTCTAACCATCAATGAACCCTTGTGTTGTCTTCCCGTCGACCCTGTCGTGTTTGTTTACACGTACCCGTGTACATATGCCGTCAATGCCGTCAAGAGCATGCCAAACCTGAAGGTGGCAGTGTAACGAGAAGCTCAAGCCCACGTTAGCCAATCAGAATCCCGAAAATAGCAACAACAGCAAGGAATCACTTCCTCTCTCTTCTCTTCCTCACGTCCTCTGCTGCCTAAACCTCTTTGTCTCAGTTTACATGCAAACATGCAAACAAAGTTTTCCAAAATCTCCACTCTAGTTTTTCGAAAGAATCGTTTTCAGAGGCGAATTCTCAGTTTTTCGTGTAAACGAAAGGCACAAACTCAGGAAAATATCTCCGTTTTTCCAAATAACCATGTACGTATAAACGTTTGTTCACGTTTTGTCACTTTTGCCGTTTGTTTCTGCGCTTTTCTTGACGTTTTTTTTTTTCAACGTTCTTTTATCAGTTTTTTTCTTCAAATGCTATAAAATTGATTAAAACACCCAATGAAAGAAGTGAACTGGTCATTTATTTTACTTGTGAAGAGCGTTGTAGGGAACCATCCACGTTATTTTTTTTGGGATAATTCAGTTGAAAGAAACCCAAATTTCTGACATAGAAAGTTTTTGAAAATGGGTCAAATTAACAACCAAACATCAAAAGATTAAAAAAAAGAAAAAAAAGTAATGCAAATAAATGAATTAATTAATAAAAACTAACAAAAATAATAAGGTGCTTGAGCTTCCTTCCTTATTGACAACTCCATTTTTCGATAAACTCATCTGTGCCTTAAAAATGAACTTGTTTCTTTCTAACAAAAAAAATAAAAAATAAAAAATAAAAAAGATGTCTGGTTCTGGTAGTTTCCATTGTTTCTGCCATTCCAGTAAAGCCATAGTCATACAGTGTTAGGGCCCTGATAGAACCAGAGTGGATCACATCACTCCATGTCTGAGATCTTTACACTGGCTTCCTTTCTCGTAGAGAATTTACATCAAAATACCACTGTTGGTTTATAAAGCAGCAAAACGGTTTAGGGCCAAAATACATTTCTGACCTACTTCTACATTATGAACCACCCAGACCTCTCAGGTCGTCTGGGACACGTCTGCTTTCTGTCCCCAGAGTCAGAACTAAACAGGGGGAAGCAGTGTTCAGTTTTTATGCACCACATATGTGGAACAAACTCCCAGAAAACTGCAACTCTCTGGGCCAGATGTACGTACATTTGGGAATGTAGCGTTATCAGCGCCATGGCCAACCCGCAGAAAGCGCACGCTGTGATACTTCAGCTTACGTCGTATTTACAAAACCTGCAGTTCATCGGGTAATCAGCGCCTTTCTCCGCCCACTATACCGTAAATTGAGCTGTAGCAAAGCGTCAAGTACTTGTGCTATGATACGGCTGAGCGCAGACTACGATATTCCCACTGCTGATGCTGTGACGGTTTGAAATGATCCTGATGCCAATATTTGTAATGTAGCCATGCTTTTACGCGCACGTTGCGAAACAAATACGCCTGAAGTGGGCGCAAAAGGCCCTCTGTTCTTTTAAATCAAGGCTGAAGACTTTACTTTCCTTTTTTTTGTTCTTGCACTGCAACTTATATTTATACGTCTTATTTAATTTTAACAAATGTTTTTAATTGTTTTCAACTGCTCATTATTGTTTCATGTACAACACTTTGATTGCCTTGTTCCTGAAATGTGCTATACAAAAAAAGCTGCCTTCCCTTGCCTTGATACAGTCCAAATCAGACTTGGACACTCATGCATCTGTGTTTACTTGTGATATTGGCTGTGATATTGAGCTACATGAAAATGTCTCTGGCATCTGCAATCAACTCAAATTAGTAAAATGTGCCTAGGCTCGTGCACAGCGCGCGCACACTATGCTTGTTACACACACACACACACACACAGGGAAGCGCAGCAGCACACAAACATGCGAAAGATTACAAATAAAAGGATTACGGTACAAATCCGCCATCATAATAGCAAAGTGCCAAGGTACAAACGCGCCTGGCTTTTAAAGGGAATGGGAGATGACTCTGATTGGTTTATTGCATGTTACGCCCAAAACACACACCTATGAATTAATGAAGACACTAAGTACAACCCTTTTGAACCATGCGCCCGGCGCACAGACCCTTTTTTCTGCTGTCAAACTAGCCACTACTAAAAAGTGGATTTGGACACGCCCTAAACGCACCTGTGCCAGGCGCATCACGCCGTGTGCTTAGATCGTTAAAATAGGGCCCCTAGTGTTTGTCTTCTTCTCTTAATACGGTATAGTGCCCTTGATCAGCAGGTTGCAAAACTGATTAGAGTGCTGTTTCTGTTTAGAAGCAGGGTCCGACCAGTTTTCCTGCCATCATTTCTTTTGCAGTACAGATCAGCATCTTCCTGATTGATGAGCGTTTTTTTTTTTTTTTTTTACTTTCCACTGCACCAGAGGTCTGCTGCAAATACAGTTTGTAAGTATAATTTTCTAAAGGACTGCTGTGCTGTAGAAACGGTCGACCAGGTTCGTGCGACATTCGGCTGTCGCTCGATGCAGCAAAAAGAAGCAAAAACAACTCGAGCTCTTTAATGCACTGGAGCTGTATATCAGCGTCTTAATGCATCCACGCCCCGAGGGTTCAGAACCACGGCGTAAAACACATTTTCCCTGTAGACTCGTGGTTTAAGTGTGTTTTAGTCTCTGCTTTATGGCACAGGATGGAGCGTTTATGGGTCGGCCGGCTCCATTTGGCTGACTGCCATCAGCCAGACTGAGAGCTAGAAGTGACTGGGAGACTATTTGGCAAGAGAGTGGCAGAGGAGAGATACTGAATCAAGCAGGTGTGTCTGTGCAACTCTAACAGTGCCTGTGTGCGCATGGTCGCTCGGTTGCATAGGTGTGAAAGTGTCCCGAATTAATGTAGAATGAAAGAGAGAAAATGGGTGTGTGGCGGACAGCAGCTTAAGAATAAGTTTGGACTCTCTAACTTTACCTTGAGTACGGTTCAAATCTCTCTGTTTTTCATTGTGTTGGAACTATAGATGCATATAAGCGGAAGAAACCCTGCTCCTGTGTACCGATTCAGAAAATAAAACCATACTGATTTCTTTTGCCTTACATTTCTGCTTTGTTATAGTTTTTCCCAAAAATGGAAATGTTTGGATTTAGAAGTCAGCCAGAACACTCTTTTTATACACTCTACATGCTACATTTATGGTTCAAGGCAGAATTCTATTATGTAAATTCTATCATATACATAATGATAATACATTGAAGTCAAGTACAAAATACAATAAACATTTACACATTTGTTCATTCAATTACTGATGCGTTTTACTAGAAACTGTTGCCTGGACGGCATGACATTTGGATTTAAAAGGTCAGTGCAGTGACTTTTGAAGAGGAAGGAGTGTGCAGAGGAAGCAAAAACTTGGAGCCACACATGACTTGAACTACTGTACTTGTGAGGACAGGTATTAACTTACTTTCAATTGCTGCAGGCTGACCTTAACTAACTGTTAATTGTCACAATTTAACCTTTTGTAACAACAAATGATTACACTTTGATTGCAATTCAGTGTTCACACTTTGGTTTGGGCACCGGAGAGGGGACAACCTTTTAACTTTTATGTTGTGTTCCTACCCCTATAGACGAGGGCATAACACACACACACACACACAACACTATATTAGGTGGCTAAAAGAGATTCCATCCATCACTTCTATCTTGGCTAAATGGAGCTAATACACAGCAGCACAGTGTGTTTGTGTGTGTTTGTGTGCATACGCATGTACTCTATATGTGTGTCTGTGTGTATCAATATTGTTGAAGTTATATTACTGTGGGGTTGCCTGGCCTGGCAGTGGTGTGTGTGTGTGTGTGTGTGTGTGTGTGTGTGTGTGTGTGTGTGGCAAAGTAATCTAGCCTGGGTCAGGTCTTTCCACAGCAAAACTGATTACATTTCTTATTCACACCTAGCACACACATGTACACGCAAACCCACCTATCCACCCACACACACACATACTCACCCTCCCACACACACACACACACACACCCACCCTCCCTCCCACACACACACACACACACACACACACACACACACACGCCAACACCACTCTCCACCCACTTCTCTAAATCCATAAAGCTCTGCTCTGTACATTTCTTTTTAAAGGGATTGTTTCATTTAAAATTCTATTTTTAAATACAGTTGACTTAAATCAACTCGACAGCCATGGGTGTGATGTTTGTTACTCACAGACTCTTCTCACCATGACAACTTGGGGGAAGCAGAAGTGTTACAATGCAAGTACAAGCAGAAAACACACGTGCACATACATTTATGCATATACACCAATGACACGGTACCAAACAGGTGCACTTGGACCTAACATGCAAAACACACACTCATACATACACATCAAAAAAGTGTCAATCTATTTCAAGGCCCATTTCCAATAGTAAAATATCACTCGCACACAGTGTCACACACAGTAAGAAACACACACAACACTCATTTCACACGTTGTTTCCCAGCTGTGGGATCAGAGAGAAGCAATCTGTTGACGTGAGAAAATCTGATGAATCTGTCTTCCATGTCAAGACACACACACACACACACACACACACACACACACACACACACACAAACATACACACATCAAAATAACTGGGTCAACTCAGTGCAACAAACGTTACAGCACATACTGCCATGCGAGACCAGCTGTTTTCAAAAATACTGTTGAGATTTTGCTTTTATTTCTCCAAAGCCGTCTTCATCAAAAGACAGCAGCAGCCTCAACTGTGTCTTTCAGCCACTGAAGTGCCTTTGAGCCCAGCATTTAACCCCCAGCTGCTGTGGTGTATCTGCACAGTACTGTTGGTCTGTTAAGAATATTATAGTGTCAGTGTACATTGAATGAATAAAGGCTCAAAATGCAGTATGTCTCTCTAACAGTGTGATTTCAGCAGCAGCTAAAAGAAGGCTCACACATACTTGTCACGAAAGTGATACACAGTGTTGAATCTATTGTAATTTGGCCTGAGACACACACACACACACACACACACACACACACACACACACACACACACTACTCAAACACATACTAAAGTTCACCATGAGCATACTTCCAGATGTAGACTTTAGTAAGTTTTTAAGTCAATATAGTTTAGGTTAAAAAGTTGGTAAAATGTAAATGCATTGATGAATTTAAAATACACTGTGATACTTTGGTGTGATTACAGTAAATAAATGAGCGGACAATAGTTTCTTTGTTACACCAGTGGTTTTGTCACTGCTGTTGTTTCTCAAAAGTAGACAAACGTTTTTACATCTAAGCCTGTTTTCTTGCTGTAAAAAGGAAACCTGTGCGTTGGTCGAAGTTTTACTCTTTGAGATGAACATTTTAATGAATTTCACACTGCGCTCTTTACAACTACATACAGTATTAATGTGACACCTAAACCAACTGAAGAGAAAAATGAATAAATAAATAAAACGCTCCCAGATGTTGTTTGTACAAGCAGAAATTACGACCTCTGTTTAAGTTTCTTGTGTCGGTGCCCTCTAGTGGCCGTGGTTATGATGTCGGCAGCAAAACAGGCGACAAGTAGGGTGTAAAAGTATAAGAGCGCCAAATTTCTACATAAACAGACAGGTTGGGGTAGAGCTGTAATCGGGCCTTAAAAGTTAGGCCCGACAAGGCCCCGAGCCCGACAAGTACATTTTGATTGACAGCTTTTTAAAAGCCCGAACCCGTTTACAGCCCGACATTATTTAAATGTGCGCACGGCATCACCCACTGGCTCATTATTCTCATTATGCACATGGTCAAAAGTTTTCCACACCTCAGACTTGCTTTCTTTGCCGGTGCAACGTAACGCACGTAATCACCAGAGGCCAGCCTCCGATTCACCTCCTCAGCATCAATTTCCGCGCTAATCAAAACGCATCACCTGACCGCTCATTTACCACACAAGCCCGAGCCCGGCCCGAGCCAGTGAAAAAATGATAGAAATTAAGACAGAACCCGTCGGGTCCCGTCAGGTTTGGGCAAAGATCTTCAGCTCTAGGTTGGGGTGGTGGAAAAGTCAAACAAACACAGGACTTTCACCCAGTAGAGCAGGGTTTGAGTCCCATTTAAAAACAATTATTGAACAGTGAGTTTTTTAACTTCACGTTCTGCGTCGTGTGCATAACCTTCAGGAAGTGAAGTAACGTTGGATTTTAGCCCAAACCACCATCTTTTTTGCTAGACCTTCTTTTTTCTTATTTTGCTTGGAAGTAGTTTTGGTGCCAAAACATAACCAAACTGTGACCATTCTCTGGTTTAGACATGAGGTTGTAGTTCCTGCCACCGCTAGGGGCGCTATTTTATGAAACACTCCTGTGGGTCTTATTAGAGGGTAGGGAACAAAGGACCCATGTCGTCGTATGGTTTGGAGGACTTGTTGGGAGTTTGCATGTTCTCCTCTGTGTGACTTCCCTCCCACCATAAAGACATGTCCTAATTAGTTAGGATGGGCTAAATGCAGAGGATATATTCCTTGTACGTGTAAAAATGTACTTGGCAAATACTTTTTACATATATATGTAATTGTTAGCTAAATCATTTCAATTTGAATGTTAAATGAGAAAAAAGGAGTGAGCGTAGAATTATGGAAGGAAGGAAAGGGAAGTAAGAGAGGAAGGAGGAAAGGAAGTAACGAGAAGGAGACAGGAAAGGCATGAGGAAAGAGACAATACAGGAGCATCAGCTGTGGTGCAGACGTGACTCGAGCCGGATGACAACACTGTCGTAGGGTGAAATGACTCATCTTCATCATCGTCGCCATGAAAGGCATGGCAAAGGGAATCACTGGAGCCAGACACACAGACATCACATTGGTCCTCGGCCCATTTCACACATTTAGTACACACGATTCCCCCTGAGGTCTCACACACACACACACACACACACACACACACACACCTGTGCTGGAACCCATATGTTCTGTGTCCTGAATGGGTAATGGCCCTGCATCATCATCAACATCATTGTCATCAACATCATCACACACAAACATAGGCTATAGGTAAATCCCATAATTAAAGCTGCAGGGATCCTCTCATCCTCTTCATGCCCTGATTGTTCCTGCTCATTTGATTTTCTGCCAACACTCACGTTCATTTACCTTTATTTCCATCTCAATCTATCTAACCTACATCATCCATCCATCTCTCTGGCTGTCTTTCCACTGTATCGATTCCCCTCTCTCTTTGAAACCTCTGTTTCTCCTTTTCCTTCCTTCATTCCTGCCTTTATCATTGTTACTTGTTATTTATTACCTTTAGATGTATTTTCAGAAGTGTGTCTATACCCTGTATCTATCTTTACTGCAATCAACTATTAAAACACATGTCCCATCATTTGCATGTTGTGTGCCCAACTTAGATGGCTGTATATTTTGTGTTGTTTGGATTTTTGGTTGTGTATTGTGCTTAAGGGGGCTGTGTTTGTGTGTTTGTATATATGCTGTTTTCCCATTGTTGGGATGTCTCCTGGAGCATTATTTGTGGGAGGTTTAACTTTGGTTGATATTTACGTATTGTGCTGTTAGATAATGTTGGGTTAACATGCCGGAATGTTTGGTTTGTGGTTAGTTTATTCTTTAATTCCTAGATGAATGTAGAAACCAGGTTAACGGTACAATCTGCTTCAGGCTGTTCTCATGAACCATTAGTACATATAAGTAATGCATTGTAATTTGTATGTATTTATTACTGTCGGCTGCTAGCTAGCTAGCAACGCTAGCAGCAGAGAATAGAAGCCATCAGGCAAGTGCTATATAAATAAACTCCTGGTGTACTTACAAACCTTCCAATGCCTCATTTAATGAGTACAGAACCTATTTGTACTACTGCAGAAGTTTGGTACCATTCCATGCATTATTAGTGGGGTAATTTACAAGATACACAGTTGGTTCCATTAGCGCCTGCACTAAGCCATTCGGCTGATAGCGCTAACTCGCCCAATGTTAGACCAAGGGAAAAAAGCTTATGGGGGGTTGTTTGGCTCGAGGTGATGGTGCAAAGGACCCTAGGGTGAAATTACTCCAAACCATCCATTTAACTGTAATGTGACCAGTTGTCACGTGACCAGCCGGCGGTCGTCTAATTCTATAGGATATCATACGAATTGGTGTGCATACGTTTTGTACGATATCATACAAACGTTGACTGCTTCAATGAATGCTACTGCCGTTCAGATCGCTTCACAGGTCTTTTTTTTTTTTACATTGCTATTCTATATGTTCAGAACTTCCCCACCCTTTGTTTCTTCAAAGGTGGTAAAAGCTGATGGTTTAGTTATTTCAACAATATGTGAAAATGCCTTTTGGGTTCAAATGTGATGTGAATAGCTAACACATTCTCACTCCTATCACGTAAAGTACAGACGCTTGGTCAGGTGCCTTTGGCGTTGTTATTAACGCTAAAAGTCTCCTTTAGCGTCAGAACTAAACGTGCTTGGTCGGGTATACTTTCGGGGTCACTTTTGACGCAGTTGGGTTTAGGGAAAGATCGCTTATAAAAGGTACATTTCTGTGACACGCGGGACAAGAACCCCAGTCGCCGGGGTAAAAGTCCTGTGTTGTTTGACCCATCCACCACCCCAACCTATCTCCCTACACGGAATTTCGACCTTTCATACTACTCGCTACCGTTGTCGCTCTTAATACTACGCCATCTTACAGTGCTGCTGCTCTGCCCGGTGCGTTCAACACACACGCTGAAGGGTGCTTTTTGCATCATATCTGACGCTGAGGGCCACTGCCCAAGCGTCCGTATTTTACGAGTTGGGAGTGAGAACGGGTTGAAATAGCATATAGTGTCAATAGTGACTTTTACAGCTACATAAATAAGTTTCCTCCACCCCACAATCCTTTTTTTCTGTTATCTGTTATCTTTTGTTATCTCGTATCATCAAACTGGTCCTATTCGTCTGTCTCTTAGCTTTGTAGTACTCTGATAAGTGACAAATCAATATTTGAAGCGTCATTTTCAGAGCAATGGTCCAAAACATAAATGCAAACAACTCAATCATCTGTCGGAATGTGAGTACGTGCTGTGTGCTCTCTTCCTTGGTTTCGTCCTCTACATCCTCCTTTCTGTCCCCTCCATCTCTGTCCGTCCCTTTTTTTTTTTTTTATCCATTCATAATCCATCCTTCTCTCTCCCTCAGCCCTTCGGTCTCTCTCTATCATCAGTGGCTTGTAAACACAGACACCTCACCATTAGAGTGAAATTTACTTTTAATATTAGCCAAAAGAAAAAGCTTTTAAAGCATCAAAATCTAATTAATTTACCCCTATTACAGCAAATGGAGCAGGTGGTGTGTCTGAAAGTGTGTGTGCATTTGTGTGTGCATGTGTGCCTGGGGGATTTTGTCACTCTTCACAAACCTCATAAATAGCTTCCATAATGCTTTGTGCATTGGTTTACATTGCGGTTGGCTGGCTCTCTTCATTTGTACTAAATACAAAAGCTGAATTTTGACACTTCGCCAACACCTAGTGGCAAAGACATCCCATTGTCAAAGCAAATGTTGGCATGTGTTCGAAAAAGAGAAGGGGAGCTCGTGGGATGATTAAAGCTCCAACACCGAGAGGGTGAGGTTCAATTCCCACCAGGGCAGCACGTCTTAGGATGTATTTTTCTTTAAAGGTTCCATATTATCCTCATTTTCAGGTTTATACTTGTATTTTGGGTTTCTACTAGAACGTTTGTATGCTTTAATGTTCAAAAAACATTATTATTATCATACTGTACGTCGGATTATACCTGTATTCACTAGGGCTGGGTTAAAATAATCGATTCTCCCATAGAAATCAATCTTTGTTTGAGTGATCTGATATTGATTAATTAAATCCCAAAATCAATCTTTTAATATATGTCTTTTCACCATGGATGTATAACCCACCATAAACATTTTGGGGGTCAATTCTTAATGTAAGCATTCACCTGGTGCATTATACACAATATTTGAGGGTTTCTTCTTGCTTGTACAATTTACAGCACAAGTTATCTGAGAATCTCTTTAAATGAGGGGCCGTTGTGAATCAGAATCAAATTGATTCAGGAAATCATTGCCGTTAACCAGCCCTCTGTCTGAACTGCTCCGTTTTAGCGCCTATCTCTTTAAAACCCCCTCCCGAAAAAGCCCAGTCTGCTCTGATTGGTCATCTGTCATTGCAGCCGGGGAATGACTGTAACGGCACTTTTAACCTATACTGTATATAGGATAGTTGTGACATCACAACTGTGCGAGTCCTGGCGGCTCGTTTAAAGGCACAGTTTCCGAATACAGGCTGTGTGCATTTCTCTGTGGACTGAGCAGCTTGATACTTCGCAGTATTTGTATAGCACATCCACATGCTTTATAATAAAAAAAGACATAGAAATCTCACTTTTTACAATATGGGGCCTTTAACGATTTGCATAAAAGCCTCCACAAAATAACACAGGTAGGATTGTGTTTGTGCTGTATACATAAAAATCTAATTTATTTTGCATGTAATCTACATTTCAATCAAAGGACATAATGTATTCTCAGCACCCTGAAGAAGAAGAAGAAGAAACAAAACTTTCTATCTACATAAACTTTTTACAAAACAAGGGCGTTTTGAGGTTCAGACATGAACGCAGTTTGTGCAACAAAGCAGAAAGAAGCGCAGACTAAATCATCCTTTAATAGATCAATTACATCCTCAGATTTTCTGTTGAAACACGACGTAGATGCAAGATGTTCACAGCGTACAATGTGCTGAAATGGCTCCCTGGGGTCTCTGCTCAAAGCGTTCTGGTTTTTTTGGCTGTGTAGCTCTTAAATCCCTCTTTCATTCTCCTTATCGAATGTTTTGTGTCTGTCGTGTTTTGGATTAAGATGTCCTCTGAGCGAGGCTCTCTTGCGGTTCTATAAGCATCTAAGAGCGCGGTTTACATTTGTAATTTCAACGGGGTTTTTGAAATCCAGTGATAGAGATGTGATTTGATGGTGTAGTAAGACAGTGTGTGTCCACATGTGGCCTGGAAATGTCTATCACACAGCTTCCTGGCTGTTTTTTTTGTTGTTGGTTTTTTACTTCATCTTACTGTTCTGTCTACTTTTCTTATCTACCAACTCTTCTCTGTAGCTTTATAAGGCTTGTTATTCCAGTGTGTCTGATTAGTTACCAGAACTTGTCAGTGAATGTTCAGGCGCTGTGATTTGTGAGTGTATATTAAGTAGTGCTGTGGTAAGAATTGCAAACCCATGCTCTCCGCAGGCCAGTCTGCATTATGATGCTACGATCACAACACAGGATTACATGCAGGGAGCATTGTCTGGAACTAGTAACAAATATTAGTTCAAATTATAAATAAAGAACACCCTTAGGACCAAAGGCTTACTTCATTCACTAGTGAGCCCTTTATCTTTCCACAATATATGTGAATAGTGTAGAGTCCATTATAACATATTACATACTGTATATTCTAGTCTAGTTTGATGTGTTAAAGATGTAAATGTACTCAACGTGCACATAATGGTCACGTTATAAGTGCTGCAAGTGTTTAATTATATATATATATATATATATATATATATATATATATATATATATATATATATATATACATATATATATAATAACACCCAAACTGCTTGACTTCTTTCTGTCTCCTATTAAGTCAAGTCAAGTTTATTTGTATAGCCCATTATTGGGAACAATGTGGGCTTTAAAAGGCTCACAACTTCAATAGTTTCCCGACGCAGCCGAAGACAAGGAATCCTCCTCAAAAACGTCAGAGTGGGTCTATCAAGAACGTGGGGTAGGGTAAGTAGCTTTATAGTCTGGATTAACGGAAGTTAATAAAAAAAGCCAGACAGGCTTTGCCCTTCACCTTCCGCTCTTTGTCGGTTGCCGTTCTCAAAATCCCTTCGCTATGCGAAACACATTTCGAGCTAGCAAGCTACATGCTGAAAATGTTTTTGGGACCTATTGGTGGGTTTGCTTTGGACGAAGTACACACGGCGATATACTGTTAAGAGCAAATGAGGTTTAACCATGTATCCAGCTAATTTAACTTTAGCTCACCTTACTGTATTGTGTGAACAGTTAACTTTATTTATTTACTTCAGTACGTGGCGTTTTCTTTTGCGGGGTGCAAATGTTTCACCAAAACAAGTTCCTTCCCAAGATTATTCTGCAGATCCACCGTAGCTTTGCCGGAGCTTAGCGCCACCCAAGACAATTGTGATTGGTTTAAAGAAATGCAAACAACCCAGAGTGTTTTTTTCCTCCTATCCCAGAATGTATGTGTGGTGTAGCCAGACCTCGCTCCACAGCGCTGTGGAAATAGGTCTGGCAATGCGAGACTAGTAGCTTTATGATGGATTGGAGCGGCTTAGATGCAAAAAAATAAAAGTAACAAAGTGGTTATACTGGGAAGCTACGTGATGTGAACGTAAAGCTGGATGTTGCTAAAAACAAGCATCAGAGCTAAATAGAACTCCATTTCCCCGCATTTCCAAATGTTAATTAGGCTCACAGGTGGGTATAAAGATGCTGAGGAGGAGATATGGTCTAACCACAGAGGTTGATTATGAATGAGTTAAGGGACCCTGAAGGGAAACTATCTGGATCAGATACAGGAACATGTTGCCAGCTGGCTGCTCCATCTGAAGCACCTCAGCCCTCTACACAGACTCAAATCAGCATATTGAAGTGAATAGATGCGTCCTTTGTCTGTGTGTCAGTTGAAGAGTGTGTGTATCTACCCAATTAATTAATAGACAGACTAGTTAACAATCAGCAAAATGTAACTTCTCAATTAAGGACCTGTCAATCATGCACATAATGTAGGGTCAGGGCTTGACAGTAACAGTTGCCAGGTTGGCAACCATTTTGAGAAATTAGAAATCCATTTTTGGCCTTTGGTTGCCATTAGTGGCAACCACTTTTTTACATGTAAAAAAAAAATAGCAAACAGCAAAATGTGCGCGCCAAAATATTTGTGGGACCAGGCAACTCTGCATGTGCGTGCAGTTATCTACTTTAGAGACCGAAAATTATGTTGTTTGACTTGAAAAGTTTGAACCATCAACATCACTAATTCAACTGACAAAGAACCAGATGAACCGGAACAAAATAAAACAAACAGGACATTTGTGAAGTCTATGTAAAGAATATCATGAAGGCAATGCATTCCAGCATCTTTAAGCTGGACGCAAGTATTTTATATAGCAGAAATTGAAGGTTGGACACATACTACAAAAAATTGTTTTGGTTACTGTAATAACACTTTTATTCTCTTATTTCACATGTTCATCATTAAGCTGGCTGTATCTGGATAGTATCTTAATTACTTAAAGTATAAGGTGACTAAAAATGGCAATCATAATTTCAGTTTCAGCAATCAAAAGCTGATGCCTGGTGGCCAGCCTGGCGACAGTTTTTGTTAGTCAGTTAGTGTTGAGCCCTGAGCGTATTAGCAAAATGCATTTATACAACAAAACCGGTTGGGGGCAGCAGTAGCTCAGTCCATGGGGACTTGGCTTGGGGTTCTTAGGCGCCCTTAAGCAAGGCACCCCCAACTGCTTCGAGTGCCGACTATGTGGCAGCCCCTTCGCTAGGACAACTCTCCATTAATGCATGTCTATGGTTCCTGTGTGTGTATATTACAGGTCTATGTGTGTATCAGAATGTAAAAAATGAATTTCCCCATTGAGGGATTAATAAAGTGTTTCTTTCTTTGTATTCCCCTCAGAAGAAAACAATAAGATTTTGTGATCTGATGCACCTATCAGCAGGATTACATCCTTTGTGAGTGTAATGGAAGGCAATATCAAACAACCTATTTTATTTTTTAGGTTGGACCTAGTCTTGCATTACCAGACCCTTCACAGAGCTGCGGACAAGGGTCTGGCTAGTCCACACAACATTCTGGGAAAGGAAAAGAATGTGCTCTGGTTTATTGGCATTTCTTTAAACCAATCACAATCGTCATGGGCAGTGCTAAGTGCCGCAC